>NC_057722.1:68379789-68385405 GCF_004010195.1 Chiloscyllium plagiosum | reverse complement strand
CCTATCACCCTCACCTTAACCTCCTTCCACCTATCGCATTTCCAATGCCCCGCCCCCAAGTCCCTCCTCCCTACCTTTTATCTTAGCCTGCTTGGCACACTTTCCTCATTCCTGAAGAAGGGCTCATGCCCAAAACGTCGATCTCCTGCTCCTTGGATGCTGCCTGACCTGCTGTGCTTTTCCAGCAACACATTTTCAGCGCTAACCACTTGCATACTCAACACAGCTTCCCTACTTATGCCAACGTGATCCAGACTAATCAAACTTCTATCTCTAATCTCAAGATTCATCATGTTCCTCTCCTCAGTGAACACTGATGCAAAGTAATCATTCAGAATCTCACCCATTCTCTCAGGTTTGGCACACAGCCTTCCTTCGTTATCTTTTAGTGGACCAATCCTTTCTCTAATTACCCACTTGCTTCTTATCTAAGATTAAAATGCTTTGGGATTTTCCTTAATTCTGCTTGCTAAAGCTATTTCATGACCCCTTTTAGCCCGCTTGATTCCTCGTTTAAGACTTGCCCTACTCTTCTAATATTCCTCCAGGGCACGTTCTGTTCTTAGCTGCCTAGACCTTATGTACTCTTCCCTTTTCCTCTTGGCTATTTGTACAATTTCTCCCGTTATCCACAGTTCATGAATCTTGCCCTTCCTATCCTTTGCCTTCAACGGGACATGCCTATCCTGCACTACCGTTAAACTATTTTTGAAAGCCTCCCACATGTCAAATGTGGACTTCCCTTCAAACAGCTGTGTCCAATCCACATTTCCCAGCTCCTGCCTAATTTTGATATATTTGGCCTTGGCCCAGTTTAGTACTCTTCCCTTAGGACCACTCTCTTCTTTATCTATGAGTATTCTAAAACTTACCGAATTGTGTTCACTGTTCCCAAAGAAATCCCCCACCGCAACTTCTACCACCTGTCCTGGCTCATTCCCAGTATCAGGTCCAATATGGCCCCTTCCCTCGTCGGACTATTGACATACTGCTCTAGAAAACTCACCTGGACGTTTCGTACAAATTCTACTCCATCCAGACCTCTGACGCTAAGTGTATCCCAGTCAGTGTTGGGAAAATTAAGATCTCCCATCACCACTACCCTGTTGCCTCTACATCTATTCATAATCTGTTTACCTATTTGTTCTTCTACCTCACGCTGTTGGGAGGTCTGTAATACAGCCCCAACAATGTAACTGCACCCTTCTTATTTCTCAGCTCCACCCATAATGCCTCACTACCCAAGACCTCCATAGTGTCCTCCTTTAGCACAGCCATGATGTCATCCCTGACCAGCAAACCAACTCCACCCCCCCTTTTACTTCCCTCCCTGTCCTGTCTGAAGTGTCTATATCCTGGAACATTTAGTTGCCAATCAACATGTCCTTCCTTCAACCAAGTCTCTGTAATGGCAATAATGTCATACTCCCAGGCACCAATCCAAGCCCTAAGTTCATCTGTCCTACACACTATACTCCTTGCATTAAAGTAGATGCATTTCAGGCCACCAGTTCTTTTGCGCTCACCTGCTCTCTGTCTATTCTTCCCTTTATTAATGTTATCTTCATAATTCTTACAGTCCGTAGCCTCCACCTCGCTGCCTACTTGTTTGCTCTTCTGGTTCCCAGCCCCCTGCGACATTAGTTTAAAACCTTCCCCATCAGCAGTAGCAAGAACTCCCCCAAGAACATTGGTTCCGGTCTGGTTCAGATGTAAACCGTCCCTTTTGTAATAGACCCACCTTCCCCAGAACCGGTCTCAATGTCCAACAAATCTGAACCCCTCCCTCCTACACCATCTCTCAAGCCACGTGTTCATCCTGCCTATTTTTTCATTTCTACGCTGGCTCACATGTGGCGCTGGTAGTAATCCCGTGATCACTATCTTTGAGGTCCTTCCCTTTAACTTCTCTCCTAGCTCCCTGAATTCTTCTTTCAGGACCTCATCTCATTTTCTACTTATATCGTCAGTGCCTTTTTGCACCAAGACAACTGGCTGTTCACCCTCCCCTTTTAGAATGCCCTGCAGCTGATTAGTGACATCCCTGACCCAAGCACCTGGGAGGCAACATACCATCCGGGAGTCCCATTTTCGGCCACCAAACCGCCTATCTACTCCCCTCACAATAGAATCCCCTATGACTATGGCACTACAAGTCTTTTTCCTGCCCTTCTGAACAGCAGTGCCCACCACGGTGCCATGATCTTGACAACTGCTGCCCTCCCCTGGCGAGCCATCTCCTCCAACAGTATCCAAAACGGTATACCTGTTTTGGAGGGAGATGACCGCAGGGGACACCTGCACTGCCTTCCTACTCTTTTTCTGTCTTTTGGTCACCCATTCACTGTCTCCCTCAGCAATTCTAACCTGCAGTATGACCAGTTCACTAAACATACTATCCACGACCTCCTCAGCATCGCGGCTGCTCTACAGTGAGTCCATCCACAGCCCCAGAGCCGTCATGCGATCAAACAACAGCTGCAGCTGGACACACTTCTTGCAAGTGTAAGGTTCAGGAACATCAGACAAGTTCCTAAGCTCCCACATCAAGCAAGGGTCACATGCCAAGGGTTTGAGGTCCCCTGCCATTGTAAGCTTAGCTTTATATGAACTAACTAAGCCCAAACAATGCACTTAACTAAATGAAAAATAAAGATAAGAAATAAAAGCCTTATCTTACAGGGTCTTTTTCTTCCGGTTAGAGGAGGTGGGGGGGGGGGGGGGGGCGGAGGAGGGAGATACTACACGTGTAGTATCTTGGGTTTAGCCAAGGGTAAATTAAGCCCTTACCTTCCCGGCAGCCCTCGCTTCACCACTCTTTCTCTCCTCGCCGCTCTGGCAAAATGGAGGCCCGACTCCCGAGGTAAGTCCCTTTTAATGCGGGAAAACTTACCCTTCCCGGCAGTCCTCACTTCACTTTTCCTTCTCTCCTCGCCACTCTGGCAAAATGGGTTAATCATGTTCCTGTGTACTTGGGCATAACAATCATCAACCTTCCATCTTGATTTAGACATTGTGTAATAGATTCAGGATCTTGGGGCAATTTTGCATTTATGTCACATGGCTGTGTGTCAGTGAGTATAAAGAGCACAGCGTCGGCAGATTACAGCACTCTAGAATGAGAGAAGATTTTGTGATAAAAATGGGCATGAACACACGAAGAAGGTAGATTATACATTTAATGGGACATGGGTATCACTAGTTATGCCAGTATTTATTGCTCATCCCAGTTGCCCTTAGGAAGGTGGTGGTGAGCTGCTTTCTTGAAACATATAGTCCATTGCTGTAAGCCCATCCACAATGCCATCAGGGAGGCTTGGAGAGGAACTTGCAGGTGGTGGTGTTTCCATGAATCTGTATTTATTCCTTACCTGATGTAACTTTAAGTCTCAACATGATATATCTATGAATACCATAGTTACAAAGTCATAAGCAATGCTTATCTTTATCAGATGCTATGAAGTTAAACCTGTTGTTCACCTCCAGAGTTTTGATCTCTATTTTTTCAAATACAGATCTCAAATTTCCAATAAATGCAGTTTTACTTTCTACATTAATTCCACGGCCATCTGTTTTGCCCACAATTTGAATAATAATCAGACTCTGGATGTCTTCTTTTCCCAACAGGCTAAAGCCCTAAGCCTATATTCCTCAAATACATCAACGTTCAAATGAATCTTCAGTCGGCATCAATCCAGAGCTGGGAATATCTTTTCCCTGTGGAACGCAAGGGTCAATAATTTCAGCAACAAAATGGAAAAGAGTGTTTCCACAAGGTCTGGATGGGTGAATAAATCCTGCGCCTCCTGAGTTGGTTAAAATAGTCTTTTGCACTTTTGAAAAACTTAGGTACGTGTGACAGTGATGAATCAAATCAAAAACTGCTCTGGAAGTGTGTAACAACACCTCTGAGCAGACCGATTAGAAAATATCTAAAACTTATTCAACAGGTGGAACCTGTCCCCAATTCTTTGATGTACATCACTTATATTGTCAGGATTTACATAATTATAACAACAGAAAAAGCTCCCATGTAAACTTTTAATCAACTTGCTCAAACAGATTATGACCCAAATCCATGGTGGAGTATTAGCATCCTGAACTGGGAAACACACCTTCAAATCCACATCCAGGGTGGATGTGGATTTGAAGGTGTGTTTCCCAGTTCAGGATGCTAATACACCACCACAAGAACTTTGCAGTTATGTTTTAAGCTGTAGCCTTTTGTGACAGAACAAAGACATCAAGAAACGTGGAGTGATGTCTAGACAATTGCCAGTGGCTACTAGAATAAGGGATTTCTGTCTATATGGAAGTGATGCCCAGTTCTAGAAAAAGTGACCAACCTTGAGACAAAACCAAATGTCAAAAGAATCTTTTAAAAATCCTATGTATCTTTTAAAAATCATACAACTGTCTCCAGAAGAATCATCAGTTCAGGAAATAATTCCTTTGCTAGCGAGTGGAATGAGGATGAGGAGAGGTGGAGTTGAAATCAAAACACAGTGTCCAGAGACATTTGGAGGTCTCGTTGTGAACTATATATTCTCGGTGATGAACTTTCATGTCCAGGTTATTATCTACTTGACTGTATTTTCTGGCTGTGGTTGTCAGCCCCAGTCAGTAGACACTACTTTGGAAGAGGAGACAGTGAGGTCTGCAGATGCTGGAGATCAGGGTTGAGAGTGTGTTGTTGGAAAAGCACAGCAGGTCAGGCAGCATCTGAAGAGCAGGAAAATTGATATTTCGGGCCAGAACCCTTCATCAGCATGGACATATTGCTTTGCTCCACTTTCCACCTACGAGTTCATTTTCTCACTGTTGTTCTCTCAGCCCCAAACTCCAAGTTAACGAGATTTTCAAAGCTTAATAGTCCATAGTTTATGTAATCATGATAAAACTGAAAAGGGTGAAAGGGAGAGTGGAGAAAGGAGAGATTATTGAGAGTATTGCAGTTTCTCAGAGTGTTTCAAAGACCCTTCAAAATATGTCCCCTACATAGTTGCCTGAGTGATAATAATGAGCAAGCAGTGCCAACAAAACATGGTCTCAGTTGCATTGGGAATTTCTCCTCCTAATGGTCTGGGCCCAGCTCTAGTCTGTCAGATAAGGGAAGCTCCAGTAATTCCAAGACGTGGCATGGGGGCGTGAAGCTGACTGAGTGCATTCGCATCCTCTTTAATCTTCGCTACACCTGAGGACTGAATATTCCCTCGGCACAGCAGAGCAGAAAATCTGCCTGTGGATTTGCATTGCAAGCTTATTGTTGGCAAAAAAGGGAAATGATGCTTCACACTCATGCTAAAGTTCCAGCCTACCTCTCATAATCGAGTTGAAGAGCTAGTCATACTGTCATTGAAGGTAAGCACGCAGGTACAGCAGGTAGTGAAGAAGACTAATAGCATGCTGGCCTTCATAACAAGAGGGATTGAGTATAGAAGCAAAGAGGTTCTTCTGCAGCTGTACAGGGCCCTGGTGAGACCACACCTGGAGTACTGTGTGCAGTTCTGGTCTCCAAATTTGAGGAAAGACATTCTGGCTATTGAGGAAGTGCAGCGTAGGTTTACGAGGTCAATTGCTGGAATGGCAGGACTACCTTACGCTGAAAGACTGGAG
>NC_057722.1:68344119-68379734 GCF_004010195.1 Chiloscyllium plagiosum | reverse complement strand
AGGATAGTGGAATCAAGGGTTACGGAGATAAGGCAGGAACAGGATACTGATTAAGGATGATCAGCCGTGATCATATTGAATGGTGGTGCAGGCTCGAAGGGCAGAATGGCCTACTCCTGCACCTATTGTCTATTCTCTATTGTCATTCCATGCTCTGCCAAAGGAATCTAATCATTTTCCTCATGTTTAGTCTATCAAGATCAATCTGGATGAGTGACAGCCGCATACATTTTGAAGGTCATTTTTTTATAAGGGGCCAAGGATCAAATTCTGCTTGTTGAACTTCGCTGCGAATATCTAATCAAAAAATCCCTACAGTGTGGAAACAGGCCTTTCAGCCCATCCAACTCACACTGACCTTTCCAAGAGCATCCACCCAGAACCAGCCCATCCCTGTTACCCAACATTTCCCATGGCTAGCCTACCGAGCCTGTACATCTCCCAACATTCTGTGCAATTTAGCACAGCCAATTCACTTAACTGGCACATCTTTGGAGTACGGGAGGAAAGCGGAGGATGGGAATAAGAGGTGGTACAGAGCAGGTAAGTGGGCAGATGGTGATAAGGTTGGAGGGTGGGACAAATGAAGGATGAGGGCCCAACAGCCTTTTATCAAACCCAAGTCTCCGGAAACCAAGTCCACCCTTCAGACAAGGCATCTGCCTCCATGGCTGTTTTTGAGCTACCTCCAAAGATAATAGAATGATGCAGTCCCTACAGCGTGGAAACAGGCCATTTGTCCCAACCATCCGAAAAGCATCCCATGTAGATCCACCCCATCCCTGTTACCCAACACTTCCCATGGCTAATCTACCTAGCCTGCACAAATCTGGACACTATGGGCAATTTAGCATTGTCAACCCACCTAACCTAACCTTTGGACTGTGAGAGGAAACCCACACAGACAAGGGGAGAATGTGCAAACTCACACAGACAATCACCCAAGGCTGGAATTGAACCCAGGGCCCAGGCAGCAGTGCTAACCACTGAGCCACCATAATTTGTTCAGACTTCTAAATATCTACTCCTCAGTAATCCCCCATCACGAGTGGAAATTGTGATTTTGTGTGCACGGGTTCTATGCATGGAGATGGATTCACTAAGTCAGGAGGTTTTCTGATCCTAGCTTCCTACCTCCATATCAATAAGTAATCCCTCTACTGAAACCAAGTGAAATATGTGATTAAAGTTTGGGGAACAGGATGACAAGTTCATTGGCTACTGTGTATAAAGAACGCATGGGGTAGTTCAAACAACCACTGCTTTAAATTCAGTACATGATTCTGAATGCTGACCACTTCATGAGGATTAAGCCATCAATGCATGGATCAATGTGTTATTTCTTTGTTAATTCACAAAATAGCGATATCTCCTTGCAAAATCAAACCAGAAGTTCCTAAAAGATCACAAAGTATTTTCTGCTATACTGAGTATATAAACCTCTGCAAGAAATTGCCTTTCGGGTATATGTTTCTGTTAACTTTCCAGCAATGTATTACGTTGATAAGTTCTCTATAATATTGGTCTTTGACTCATATAAAATATGCATTGTGGAAAAGGGTGTCTGATAGAGAGGGAACTCTTTCAAAGGTTCAATTGGAGGGAGAGTCAATATCTTTTGTTTTACCAGAGGCTCTGTTACGTAAAAGAGTAAGATATATTGCTGAGAAAAAAAGACAGGTTGTTGAGACTTTTCACCTTGCAATCGTATTACCATAAAAACTCAGGACTGAAGAGTAAGATTAGATCTCTTGCCCTTTCAAACTTGTTCCATCCTCGGGTCATTAAGTCTCTAACGACACAGAAAGTGGCTTTTTGGTCATTGCGGAATCATGGAATCCCTACAGTGTGGAAACAGGAATCCCGAGCTCCAGGAGGGAACCCAGGTAGACACAGGGAGAACTTGCAAACTCCACGTAGACAATCACCCGAGGCTGAAATCAAACCTGGACCCCTGGCACTGTGAGGCAGCAGTGCCAACCAGCGTGCCACCTTGTGTCAGCAATCTTCAAACATCCACCTATTCTAATCCCATTTTCCAGCACTCAGACTGGAGCCTCGTATTTCAAGTGCTCAGCTGAAGAGTTCTTTGTGTCAACTGAGGGTTCCCAACACCGTCACCCTTTTAAACAGCGAGTTCCAGGCAGCCTAAAATTTCCTTAAATCCTATCTTAACCTCTTGATCTTTGGCTTAAAACTGTGACCCCTAGTTATTAAACCCCACTAAGAACAAACATTCCTCCCTATTGAGCCTGACTATATCCCTCAGAACTTTACACACCTCAATCGGATCCCCCCTCAACCTTCTCTGCTCTGAGGAAAACAACTGCAGCCTTGAATCTCTTCATAGCTAAATTGCTACAACCCAGGTATCGATGTCTGAAAAGCTTACCATTCATGATTATGGATTTTGTAGTACGTTATTACTTGCATGTCTCTGAAGGCTGCAGGAGTTTAGTGTGGTTTGCTGTTGGACATAATGTGTGGAGGTAAACCAAACATACAGAATATGGCTGTCGATGTGTCAGTAGTCATTGCACAAGTGGGTGTCCTTAATTTGTCACAAAAAAGGGTAACTTTGTGACATAATCAGTGATTAGGATGAAATAATGTCCTTGGACATGGAAAACATCATGTGTAATGTTTTGTCACGGCTCCATGTGGGAGGAGAGGTTATCTCAATTGTTAAGATTGTTAGCATTGACATGTTGCACATGACTTGTCTCATACTTCAATCTGCCAATATCTAAAGAGGTGGATTCATATGTCAACCTTTTCTTTCCTTGTTCATGTATGTGTCAATGGTATCATACATGGTGTTGTAGATCTTGTGAAATTACAATTTATTTGCCTTTAAAATTGTCAAAATAGTTACGGTACAGGAGGAGTCCATTTGGCCAAATGTGTCAGCACTGGCTCTCTGAACATTCTGGTTAGTACCTGTCTCCTCTAACCCTGTACATTGTGTGACAATACTGTGCCTTTAAGAGATGTGTTCTGTCCTTGCAGAGGGCTGTTGTCACAGTGGCACCGAACTGTTTGCTTCAGACGGGAAGTTGGCAAATAGCTTTGAGTTCTCCTTGAATACTTTTTTGAAGACGAAAATGTCATGAAGTGGATGGGGTCAGGCTCACACAGACATAGAAAACTTCAGAGTCGGAGAGTGTGGTGTTGGTAAAGCACAGCCGGTCAGGCAACATCCGGGGAGCAGGAAAATCAACTTTTCGAGCATAAGCTCTTCGTCAGTTTTGCTTTCAGTCAGTTGGCAGTTTTGCTGGTTGCTGGAACTCAAAGCTAAATTTCTCTAACCATGATGTATTTATAAATTAATCCCATCTACCTGTTACTAGAGGAAAGTCTTAGACTTCCTCGCAAAAATCAAAAGGGACAGATTCTTCCAGTGTTTCTCTCTATTTGACTGCAAAGAACAGCCATTGAGATAAATGACTGTGTTGCTGCATTGCCTTTGCCGAGGGTTTGTTTATAGGATGCTGTCTATGCCAGAACAGTGGGTGTTTAGTGGTTAAATAATATATTTTCTTGTTAAGTATTTCAATAGAGTAAAATTATGCAAATATTTCTTCTTGTTGTATTTTAACTGTGTTTTAAGAATAAAGTATACTTTGATTAACACTTAGTGGTGGACCCATCGAATCATATCTGGAACACAGCATCTTACACTTGACTTTTTAAAAGAGATTAATGGTAGTGTCCAGGCCCTCTCCATCATGTACTTTGGAAGGTCTCACCTGGTCCATAACAATTCTTTCTATTTAAACAATCATTTAATCATAGAATCATAGAATCCTTATAGTGTGGAAGCAGATCATTTGGCCCTTCGAGTCCACACTAACCCTCTGAAGAGAATCCCACCCAGACCTACACTCCTAATTTATTCCTGAAAACAGGAAAGCGGATGTGAGGTATGTCAGATCAGCCATGATCTTATGAGCAGGTTTGAGGGGCTGAATGGCCTACCCCATTCCTATTTCTTATGGTCTGAAGTGTATAACTCAATGAAGATGGTAGCACAAGTAGAGAGAGCTGTTAATAAAGTAAACTATATTTAAAGCTTCATTGATGGGGTCAGATAGTAGAAGAGCAGGGATGTTCTGCTGAATTTATACAGAATACTAGTTAGACCTCATCTGGAGTATTGTGTACCATTCTTGGCACCACACTTGAGGGAAGTTGTGAAGTTGTGAACATATTGGCGGGGGG
The DNA here is from genome assembly GCF_004010195.1 of Chiloscyllium plagiosum. Classification (NCBI taxonomy): domain Eukaryota; kingdom Metazoa; phylum Chordata; class Chondrichthyes; order Orectolobiformes; family Hemiscylliidae; genus Chiloscyllium; species Chiloscyllium plagiosum. Next base: position 68,375,513 of record NC_057722.1, on the reverse strand, counting down.
AGGGCGTGAAAAGGAATGATTTCAGGGATGAGAAACTTCAGCTTTGAGCATAGACTGGAGAAGTGAAACTGTTTGTGTTGGAGGGGAGAGGCTATGGTGGAATTTGATAGACGTCATGAAGATCATGAAGGGTCAGGGCTGTGTAGATAAGCACAAACATTTCCAGTTTTGCAGCAGATTATGAGCTAATGGGCACAGTTGTAAAGAGTTTTACAAAAGAAGCAAATATGAAGTGTGAAATAAAATCACTGTGAGTAGTTCGCATCTGGAATATTTGCCAAAGGCAGGGTCAGATGAGACATTCAAGACGACATTCCACAGTGGTTTCCTCCAGGTGTTCCAGTTTCTTCCCACAGCCCAAGGATGTCCAGGTTAGGTAGATTGGTCATGGGAAATGCAGGGTTACAGGGAAAGGTTAGGGGGAAAGGGTTCGGGGTAGGATGCTCATTGGACGGTCAGGGTGGACTCGACAGGCCAAATAGCCTGCTTCCACATTGTGGGGATTCTATGATACATGTGACAACTGCATCGTTGACTAGGCCAGTGTGTATTGCCCATCCCTAATCGCCCAGAAATCAGTTAAGAGTCAGCCACATTGTTTTGGGTCTGATGTTACATGCAAGCCCAGACCAGGTAAGGATGGCCATTAGTTAACCAGATGGGTTTTCCCAACAATTGGCAATGGATCTATGGTCATCATTAAGCTCTTAATTCCAGAATTTTTTGAATTCAAATTCCACCATCTGCTGTGGTGAGATTTGAGTCTACATCCCCAGAACTTTACCTGGGTCTCTGGATTAACAGTCCAGCAATAATACCACTAGGCAATCGCCTGCCTCTTTTGAGGTCAGGATAAATTGAGGTCATCCAAGCATGTCCTAGAGTGGTGTCTTTCAGATCTTGCCTGTCTGATGCAGTGAGCAATGATCTGATCACAGTAATCATTACCCAGCAAGATAGCTTTTCCAGCAATACTCATATTTTGTGCTCCCAAGCAGCCATTTAAATCAGTGTGATAATGGTTGCATCTGTGTTATATGTATGGGGCTACTTTTCTCTTTAAAATAAAACAAATCAAGTGTACATATTCGACTGGTGAAGCAGATAGTAGTTTTGAGGATGTAGTACATCGTAAGATGTGCAGCTTTTGGATAAGTCTCAGAGTCCAAGTCATAGAGTCATAAAGTCATACATCACAGACCCAAACCTTCACTCCAACTCGTCCATGCCAATCAGATATCCTAAAACTGGATTAATCCAATTTGCTTGCATTTAGCCCATATCCCTCTAAACTTTTCTGATTCATGTACCCTTCCTAATGTCTTTTTGAAGTTGCAGTTGTACCTACCTCTACCACTCCCTCTGGCAGTTTGTTCCATACACACAACACCCTCTGTGTGAAAAATTGCCCGTCCCATTTAAATCTCACCTTAAACCTGTGCCCCCTGGTTTTGCACTCCCCCATCCTGGGGAAAAGACCTTGGCCATTCACCTTATGCATCCCCTTCATAATTTTGTAAACCTCTATAAGGTCACCCCTTCCATGCTCCAGGGAAAAGACGTCCCAGCCTATCATAGAGATCTGCAGCAAAGAAAAAGACCCTTCAGCCCATTGAGTCTGCACTGATCAAATGAAACCACCTAACTATTCTGATCCCATTTTTCAGCACATGACCCATAGCCCTTTTTAGTTTTTTTTAACCATTTGTGGGACTTGGGCATCACTGGCAACCATCACTGAATCCCCCACTGTCAACACCCCAAGGATGTTGACAGTGTGGGAATTCAGTGATGGTTGATTGCCAAGGGACGATGGTTAGAGTGTCTCTTATTAGTGATGGTCATTGTTTGGCATTTGTATGGCATGAATGTTACTTGCCATTTGTTAGCCTAAGCTTGGATATTGTCCAGATCTTATTGCATTTGATGTCTTGTATGTCTTGGGATTGCAAGTGCACATCTAAATGCTTCTTAAATGCGGTGAGGGCTTCTGCCTCTCCTATCCTTACAGACAGTCAGTTCCAGATTCCCACATCCTCTGAGTGAAAAGGTTTTCCTCATATTTTCCGGAAACCTTCTCCCATTGATAGCCCATCCCTATTTTCCCTTGAGAAGGTGGTGGTGAGCTGCCTTCTTGAATCCACTTGTTATAGGTTGACCCACAATGCCGGGAGGGAGGGAATTCCAGGATTTTGACTCAACGACTGTGAAGGAACAGAGGTAGATTTCCAAGTCAGGGTGGTGAGTGGTTTGGAGGGGAACTTACAAGTGGTGGCATTCACAACTACCTGCTGCCCTTGTCCTTCTAGATGGAAGTGGTCATGGGTTTGGAAGGTACTGTCTAAGGATCTTTGGTGAACTTCTGCATCTTGTAGATAGTACACACTGCTGTTGCTGAGTGGCAGTGGTGCAGAGATTGAATGTTTATAGATGTGGTGCCAATCAAGCAGGTTGCTTTGTCCTGGATGGTGTCAAGCTTATTGAATGTTGTTGGAGCAGCACCCATCGTGTCAAGTGGGGTGTATTCCATCACACTCTGGACTTGTGCCTTTTGGATGGTGGATAGGCTTTGGGATGTCAGGAGGTGTGTTATTTGCCACCGTATCGCTGGTCTCTGACCTGTTCTTCTTTTCACTGTGTTTATGTGGTGGATCCGGTTGAGTTCTTGGTCAACGATAACCCCAAGGATGTTGACAATGGGGGATTCAGTAATAGTTGATTGCCAATGGACGATGGTTAGAGTGTCTCTTATTGGTGATGATCATTGTCTGGCATTTGTATGGCGCGAATGTTACTTGCCACTTGTTGGCCTAAGCCTGAATATTGTCCAGATCATGTTGCATTTGATGCCTTATATGTCTTGGGGTTGCAAGTGCACATCTAAATGCTTCTTAAATGCTATAAGGGTTTCTGCCTTACAGGCAGTCAGTTCCAGATTCCCACACTCTCTAAGTGAAAAGGTTTTCCTCATATTTTCTCAAACCCTTCTCCCCTTTACCTTAAATCTATTTCTCTGGTCATAGAATCCTCCAACAAAGGTAAAACTTTCTTCATATCCGCCCTGTCTATGCCCCTCATAACTTTATATTTCTGAATCACGTTGCCTCTCAATCTCCTCTGCTCTAGCAATCCCAGTCTGCCCAGTCTCTCTTTATCATTGAAACTCTCCAGCCTAGGCAACAACTGAGAAACTCAACTGAGACTCATTCTGCGTTGTTAAGACACAATAATTGTGAATAAATGGAGGGGAGGGTCCAGACTAATATTTCTGTCTCAATCAACCTCGTTAAGAAAAGGTCAAATATCTTGCCCTGCTAATTGTGAGAAATGACAGCTGTCATGATCCCAACTGATGGCAAAACTGAAGTAAAGAGAACATGGTAAAACCTGGCTTGAAAGACTATGAGATTTTCTTTGATTTTTAATTTGACTATCATGGTCAGTCACAAAACATCAGGAGACTAATATATCTTAACAAAAGAACTTAAGTACAAGACTGAAAGGGAAGGGGAAAGCAATGTTTTAGTCAAGTTGCATAAATCTTATATCCAGAAAATAAAAAGATGCAACACTTTTCTCCAATATGATTTACAGGTACTCAACTAAAATAACATAGCACTCCAATCTTCACTCTCTAAGTTCTTACTCAACTGACAAAGCTCTCTGTGTTTCCTTTCCATCACTTTCTTCACCTTACCCCACCGTCATTCCCCTGCATTTTCCATGAGTCACGTGCTTACTCACTGAATTTTCCCATTCAACTCTCAGAAAAATGCACAAGTTTTGTTCCAGTTACTGGCACTACTTTGAGTTTACTAAGCAGCACATTGGCTGGTATAGGCATTTTCCTTGGAATGGAATTGTTTTGGCGGTGGTGTTCTCTGACATCTGCTACCTTTGTTCTTCTATGTGGCAGAGGTGATGGTTTGGTGGGGCCATTGAAGGAGACTCAGTGCATTTTGAAGATAAGAATGAGGAGCAGAAGTAAGCCATCTCTCTGTACATCAAATTTCCTCAGAGCTGTGAGGCAGCAGTGCTAACCACTGAGCCACCATGCCACCCTTATGTTGGAGCTGCACTGACTTGTGTTTTCTGGATGGCTGACAGCTTTTGGGGAGTTAGAACCTGAGTTTTACACCATACAATCCCAAGTCCACTGACCTTTTAAATGGCACCATGGGAGAGGGAAATACTCAAGGAGGAGCAACAAGAACTAAACATAGAACAATACAGGGCAGAACAGGCCCTTCTGCCCTTGATGTTATGCCGGCCTGTGAACTAATCTAAGCTCATCCCTCTACACTATCCCATCATCATCCATGGGTTTATCCAAGGACTGTTTAAATACCCCTAATGTGACTGAGTTAACTACATTGGCAGGTAGGGCATTCCACCCCCTTACCACTCTCTGAGTAAAGAACCTGCCTCTGACATCTGTCTTAAATCTATCACCCCTCAATCTGTAGCTAAGCCCCCTCATACAAGCTGACATCATCATCCTAGGAAACAGACATTCACTGTCTACCCTATTTAATCCTCTGATCATCTTGCATGTCTCTATCAAATTCCCTTTTAGCCTTCTTCTTTCCAATGAGAACAGACCCAAGTCTCTCAGCTTTCCCTCCAGACCAGGCAACATCCTGGTAAATCTCCTCTGCACCTTTTCCAATGCTTCCACATCCTTCCTGTAATGGGGCGAGCAGAACTATACACAATATTCCAAGTCTGTCCGCATTAGTGTTTTTTACAGTTGCAGCATGACATCACGGCTCCGGAATTCAATCCCTCTATCAATAAAACTTAACACACCGTATGCCTGCTTAACAGCACTATCAACCTGGATGACAACTTTCAGGGATCTATGTTCATGGACTCCAAGATCCCTCTGCATATCCACACTACCAAGAATCTTTCCATTGACCCAATACCCTGCCTTCCTGTTATTCTCCTCAAAGTGAATCACCTCACATTTAGTTGCATTGAACTCCATTTGCCAACTCTCAGCCCAATTCTACAATTTATCCAAGACCCCCTGCAAACTGTAACATTCTTCCACGCTGTCCACTACTCCACCGACTTTAGTATCATCTGCAAACTTACTAACCCATCCACCTATGCCTGCATCCAAGTCATTTATAAAAATGACAAACAGCAGTGGTCCCAAAACAGACCCTTGTGGCACACCACTAGTAACTGGACTCCATCAACCACCACTCGCTGCCTTCTTCCAGAAAGCCAGTTTTTAATCCAAACTGCTAAATCACCCTCAATCCCATGCCTCTGCATTTTCTCAAACAGCCTACCATGTGAAACCTTATCAAAGGCTTTACTGAAGTCTATGTACACCACATCAACTGCCCCACCCTCATCCATATGCTTGGTTACCTTCTCAAAAAACTCAATGAGGTTTGTGAGACATGATCTGCCCTTGACAAAACCATGTTGACTGTCTGCAATCAAATTGTTGCTTGCTAGATGATTATAAATCATATCTCTTATAATCCTTTCCAAAACTTTCCTACAACACGTAGTAGGGTTGTTGTAATGAGTGACTTTAACTTTCCCAATATTGACTGGAAACTCCTTTGAGCAGAAGATTTGAATGGAGCTGTTTTTGTAAGGTGTGTTCAGGAGGGTTTCCACTGTTTAAGGAACAGTTGTTGCAAGTGATGAACAAATATGTCCCTCTGAGACAGGCAAGAAGTGGTAAGATAAAGGAACTTTGAATGACGAGAGCGGTGGAGCTTCTCGTCAAAAGGAAGAAGGTAGCTTACATAAGGTGGAGGAAGCTAGGGTCAAGCTCAGTTCTAGAGGATTACAGGCAGGTGAGGAAGGAGCTAAAAAATGGTCTGAGGAGAGCTAGGAGGGGGCATGAGAAAGGCTCTAGAAGAGCATGGCTTGATTAAATGCAATCTACACAGCTTTGTGAGGGGCAGGTTATGCCTCACAAACCTTATTGAGTTCTTTGAGGATGTGACTAGAAAAGTTGATGAGGGTCGAGCTGTGGATGTGGTGGAAATGGACTTCAGCAAGGCATTTGATAAGGTTCCCCATGGTAGGGTCATTCAGAAGGTCAGGAGGAATGGGGTACAGGGGAACAGAGCTGTCTGGATACAGAATTGGTTGGCCAACAGAAGACAGCGAGTGGTAGTAGAAGGAAATTATTCCACCTGGAAGTCAGTGGTGAGTGGTGTTCCACAGGGCTGTCCTTGGGCCTCTACTGTTTGTAATCTTTATTAATGACTTCGATGAGGGGATTGAAGGATGGGTTAGCAAGTTTGCAGACAACACAAAGGTTGGAGGTGTCGTTGACAGTATAGAGGGCTGTTGTAGGCTGCAGCAGGACATTGACAGGATGCAGAGATGGGCTGAGAGGTGGCAGATGGAGTTCAACCTGGATAAATGCGAGGTGATGCATTTTGTAAGGTCGAATTTAAAAGCTGAGTACAGGATTAAGGATAGGATTCTTGGCAGTGTGGAGGAACAGAGGAATCTTGGTGTGCAGGTAATAGATCCCTTAAAATGACCACCCAAGTGGACAGGGTTGTTAAGAAAGCATATGGTGTTTTGGTTTTCATTAATAGGGGGATTGAGTTTTAAGAGTTGTGAGATCTTGTTGCAGCTCTATAAAACTTTGGTTAGACCGCATTTGGAATATTGCGTCCAGTTCTGGTCGCCCTATTACAGGAGAGATGTGGATGCTTTGGAGAGGGTTCAGAGGAGGTTTACCAGGATGCTGCTTGGACTGGAGGGCTTATCTTATGAAGAGAGGTTGACTGAGCTCGGACCTTTTTCATTGGAGAAAAGGAGGAGGAGAGGGGATCTAATTGAGGTATAAAAGATAATGAGAGGCATAGATAGAGTCGATAGCCAGAGACTATTTCCCAGGGCAGAAATGACTAACACGAGGGGTCATAGTTTGAAGCTGGTTGGAGGAAAGTATAGAGAGGATGTCAGAGGCGAGTTCTTTACACAGAGTTGAGAGAGCATGGAATGCATTGCCAGCTGCAGTTGTGGAAGCAAGGTCATTGGGGACATTTAAGAGACTACTGGACATGCATATGGTCGGCACGGTGGCACAGTGGTTAGCACTGCTGCCTCACAGCGCCAGAGACCCGGGTTCAATTCCCACCTCAGGCGACTGACTATGTGGAGTTTGCACGCTCTCCCCGTGTCTGCGTGGGTTTCCTCCGGGTGCTCCGGTTTCCTCCCACAGTCCAAAGATGTGCAGGTCAGGTGAATTGGCCATGCTAAATTGCCCGTAGTGTTATGTAAGGGGTAAATATAGGGGTATGGGTGGGTTGCGCTTCGGCGAGTCGGTGTGGAAGGGCCTGTTTCCACACTGTAAGTAATCTAATCTAATCTAATCTAATGGTCACAGAAATTTGAGGATGCATATATGAGGATCAGTGGTCAGCACAACATTGTGGGCTGAAGGGCCTGTTCTGTGCTGTACTGTTCTATGTTCTGTGTTCTAACAGACATAAAACTCACTGGTCTATAATTACCTTGGTCATCTCTACTGGCCGCTTGAACAAGGGCACAACATTTGCAATCCTCCAGTCCCCTGGTATTAAACCTGTAGACAATGATGACTCAAAGATTAAAAGCCAAAGGCTCTGCCGCCTCATCTCTAGTATGGTAGGGATGTGGTACTAGTAAATTAAAGTATAGATTTTCTTCCCTTTATTTATTCAAGAATGAGGGTGTCATTGGCTAGGCAGCATTCATTGCCCATTCCTAATTTCCCAGAGGGCAGTCAAGAGTCAACCACATTGCTGTGGATCTGGAGTCACATATAGGCCAGACCAGGTAATGATGGCAGTTTCCTTCCCTAAAGGATATTAGTGAACCAGATGGGTTTTTCCAACAATCGATTCATGGTCATTATTAGATTCTTAATTCTAGATGATTATTGAATTCAAATCCCACCATCTGCTGCAATGGGATTCAAACCCGCGTCCCCAGAATGTTACCTGGGTCTCCAGTCCAGTGATAAGACCACGAGGCCAATGCCTCTCCAGAGTGAGAGGGACTGACACTGTTCTCGGCAGCAACAAAGCAAAAGTCCAGGCAGCTGTGTCGCCTGCCCAGTGCCAAGGTTCAGAACATCAGCTCAGAGCTGGAAAGGAACTTGCACTACAGAGGGGTAGAAAATCCAATGGTTGTGATCTATGTAGTTCAATGGTATGGGTAGAATTGAAGGTGCTGCGCAGAAACTATGAGTAGCTCGGAATTAGACTGAAAAACATCCGAGGTTGTATCCTCTGGATTAAGAGGGAAAAGAAGGCATTGAATAAATAAAATCAGAGAAGTGGATACATGGCTCAAAGACTGGTGTGGGAGAAGTAAGGTTCTGTTCATGGGCCCCTGGCACCAATGCTGGTGAAAGTGGGCACCATACTGTTGAGATGGTCTACACGTGAACTCTGCTGGGGTCAGTGCTCTAGGAAGTAAGGAAGTAGAGAGGAAATTAAACTAAGTAAAGGGATCATATATGGAAATACATGAGACATCAATGAGTAGACACAGGTATGAGAGAAAATAATGCGAAATGAGGTCAGAGAATGACAGAAGTGAGCAGAGAGAGAAAGAATATGAGGAATACACTAACAATCCAGACTATGTGCTACAAAGCTTCAAAAACAAACAAAAATTAATGACTCTGAGGCTGAATGCACATAGCATTCATAAAAAAAATTAATTCAATTGAAATTCATGAATTGGTTTGATTGCTGTCACAGAGACATGGTTTCAGGATGACAAGGATTTATTTCTGAATATCAAGGGCTGTATGATATTCAAGAAAATTAGAAAGCTCGGTAAAGGTGGACACCTATCACTGTTAATCTTAGATGGCATTGGTAGAACTGTTAGAGATGACATTTGTTCAGGAGAATGTGTGTGAAAATGAGCAAGCGTGGTGTAAGAAATCACTGTTTGGAGTGGTCTAATAATTACCACAATGTGGGATAAAGTACACAAGAAAAAAATGTTGAGACAGCAATAAGCATGGGCGACTTCAACTCACATAGAAACAGAACAAAAACAATCAGATTGGCAATAGTAGATTGTAGTACAATGCAGTACAATGTAGAACCAACCATAGAATAGGGTGTGCTACACTTGGTATTGTGTGATGTGGCAGGATTCATTAATGACTCCAGAGTTAAGGGAGTCCTCGGTACAGTGAGGTATGATATAAGTGAATTTTATATCCCATTTGAATGAGAGAAGACTAGGTCTTAGTCTAGTGTTTTAAACCTAAATAAAGTGAACAATGTAAGCATGAAAACTGAGCAAGCTGAAGTGAACTAGACTCAGGCTTGGATCAATTGAAACACAGTGGCTGACTTTTAGAGGTGATATTTTGGAATACTCAGAATAAATATTTCCTTGTTATGAAGAAAATTTCTAAAGGGAGGACCCACCATGATGGTTAATTACGAAGTTAGGGAAAACATCAAATTTCAAAAGGCATGTAACTATGCAAAGATGGGTTACAGGCGAGATGACAAGCCTAAGTAGAAGGAACAGGACATAATGACTAAAATGTTAACTTGGAGGAAGCAAATAGTGCATGAAAGCAAACTCTCTCAGAATGTAAAAATTGATGACAAGAATTCCTTCAGGTATTGTAAAAAGAAAAGTGTAAGTGAAATGTGTGTTTGCGCTCTAGAGAGTGAGGGTGTGGAGTTAATGGTAGAACTAAAGAAATGGTGGGTGAAATGAACAAGTATTTTTCCTCTGTCTTCACTATAGAGAATACAAAAAACATTTCAGTCATAACTATAAATCAGGAGGTGGAAGGGAAGGAGGAACTTAGAGAAATTATAATGATAAGGAAAGTGGTATGCAATTTGACTGAATCACAGGCTGACAAGTCTCCAGGTCCAGTTGAACTCCATCTCTTAGGTCTGAAAAATAGGCTGCTAATGAGATAATAGATGCATTGGTGTCCATTCTCCAAACTTCCCTCGATTCATTTCATCCAACTGGGAAGTAGTAAATGATTTTTTGGCAGCAAATTTACACGGACCTTATGATGGAGGAAGTAACTGAAGATGGTTGCTGCTCAGAGATGACATTGATGAACGCCTGCAACAAAGTCCAGGGACTGAGATGAGTGACCTTGAAGAACCACGGGAAATCTTCCTTTTTGTGAGCTTTGACATTTTTAGGTATGCGTGGTGCTGGCCCTGAACTCTTCACCGAAGCAGGGTTGATCTCCTGGCTTGATAGTTATGGCAGAATAGGAGATATGCCAAGCTATGAGGTACAGATTGTGTTTGAGTAGAAACCTCCCCTGCTGCTGATGGTCTACAAAACCTCTTAGGTGTCCGATCTTGAGTAACTTGAGCTATTCAAAATCTATCCCATTTAGCGAAATGGCAGTGCCACACAAAACATGTTGGTGTGTACACTCAATGTGAAGATGGGATTTCAAAGCCACAAGGGCCATGTAATCGTCTCTCCTGTCATGGACAGATGCTTCTGACCCTGAGTAGATTGATGAGGAAGAGAACAATTATGTTTTTCCTTATTGTTTCTCCTTCTTGTCAGTTCCCTTGTCAGCTGCTGCTGACCAAGTAGAGCAATTCCATCCTGAGTGCATACTGCTGTGCTGCCACCTCCAATGGGTCAGTCCCACTGGTGGGACAGGACATGTCCCAAGGATGGTGATAGTGTTATCTGGGACATTCACTATAAGATAAGCTCCTGTGAGCATGACTATGTCACACTGTTGCTTTACTAGTCTATGTGACAACTCTTGCAATTTGGGCATGAAGCTCCAGATATTAGTGAAGAGGATTTTGTAAAGTGGGAAGGGCAAAGCTCTCTGTTGTCATTTTAGTGCCTAGGTCTACATTAGGTGGTACATCTGGTTTCATTCCTTTTTTTATGACTTTTTAGTAGCTTCGACACAACTGAGTGGCTTGCAAGGCCATTTCAATGGGCAGTTCAGAGTTAACCACACTGCTGGTTCTGAAGACGGGTCACTGGATCTGAAAAGTTAACTCTGTTGCTCTCCCCGAGATGATGCAAGACTTGCTGAGATTCTCCAGCAATTTCTGTTTTTGTTTCAGCTTTTCGGTATCCACAGAGTTTTGTTTTTTTATGTTTCCTGCTGGTGGTGGGTCTGGAGTAAGGTGTAGATTTCCTTCCCTGAAGGGGACGAGTGAACTACTGGTTTTTAATGTCAATTGTCAACAGCTTTGTGATTATTATTAGACTTTTAATTCCATGTTGTCTTAATTCAAATTCCATTGGTTGTTGTGGTGAGATTTGAACTCAGGTCACCCTGGGCTTTAAGATTACCAACCCAGTGATAATTCCACTAGGCCATCATTACTATAGGGGTTACTTCACTCTATACACTATTTTCTGTGTGAGCTATTTTAAACTCTACAGCCACAATGCTGTATAAAATTCTTCAGTAAAACTTTAAGTTGTGTTAATAAATGCAAAATATTGTTGTTGCTTTAAATCAGAACTAAAAATAGAAACACTGGATAAGTTCTGCAGATCTGGCATTAAACTCAAGGAGAGAAACAATTAATGTTTCAAGTCTGATATGATTCTTTTACAGAACATGGAAATTCCTCACAAATTCTGATTTGACTAAACATCAGCCTTTTTCTGTCTTGGCCCGCACTTTTCACCCTACATCTCTTACCAGACTATTGGTAAAAATTTGTCTTTGGGGTGTTCAGCTTGCCCTATTGTTGTTTCTACCACTGTTGCAATGTCTCTCTCTTGGTCAGAGATCACCTGCTGACTGACTGATAAGGACTTCTGAAAGTTGGAATAATAAATTGGTAAATTCACGTTACTTCAAGAAGTTCTTTTTTCTGCTTTTTCTCGATTTTTCTCCTGTGAAGGGATCTCTTATTGAAACACTGCTGCCACTGTGTCATATTGGCCCTGATTAACACTGTTAACCTTTGGAAGTATCTGCCAGCTGTACCAATAAGTGGCATAGGTTTAAGTGTGGGTTTGTGTAAGCTATGAACTGTCACCAATCCTTTGTCTATTCTGTGTCCAGGGCCTACGCAATTATTAGGGTCAGAGGATATATTGCTGATGAGTTTAAACATAAAAGACACTTGCCTTAATTAACATGACAGATTATTGCTAAACAAAACTGCACAGAGACTGGTATTCTATCATCAAGCCATCGTTTATGTACATGTGGAATGTCTTTGACACTGATCCAGTTCCCTCAGACCCAGCTCTCAGAGTGAGCAGAACCTCTGACACACCTGTTTATATCTGTCAGCCAGGGCTCCCTGACTGGATCAGATTAACAGCCCCAAGGCATAACCAGTGGTGGAAATGGCTGGAACTTTTTGACTTTATAATTAAGATGGCTATTGATCTGATGGCATTACAAGATGATGATAGTTCGTACCTTAGATGTCTCTGGCGTTGGATAGAGTATCATGACAGCTTGAGTGGCTTGATATCAGCATTGTGCACGAGATGGTTAGCATATAGGATGAAGGAACAAAGTGACAGTGAAGAAACAGTGATATATTTTGTAGTCAGAATGGTGAGTGGCTTGGAGGGGAACTTGATGGGGTGGCGTTCCCATATATCTGCTGCCCCTATCCTTCTAGATGGAAATGATCTTGGGTTTGGAAGGTGCTGCGCATCAATAGACAATAGACAATAGGTGCACGAGTAGGCCATTCTGCCCTTCGAGCCTGCACCACCATTCATTATGATCATGGCTGATCATCCTCAATCAGTATCCTGTTCCTGCCTTATCTCCATAACCCTCGGTGGTGGAGGGAGCAGATGTTTGTGGGTGTGGTGCCAATCAAAGGGGCTGCTTTGTCTTGAATAATGTCAAGCTTCTTGTGTGTTGTTGGGGCTGCACTCTTCCAGGCAAGTAAGGTGTATTCCATCGTACTCCTGACTATGCCTTGTCAATGATGGACAGGCTTGGGGGAGTCAGAAGGTGAGTTTCTCACTGCAGAATTCCTAGCCTCTGACCTGCTCTTGAAGCCACTGCATTTATGTTAAGTTTCTGATCAATGATAACTCCCAGGATGTTGATAGTGGAAGATTCAGTGATGCTAACACCATTAAATGTCAAGGGCGGTGGTTGGATTGTCTCTTGAGACACCCCTGCATGATCTATAGGACTTGGTTTAACACCAACTATTGCATCTTACAGCCGGGCTGTTAGGTGAGCAATGCTAACACTTACAGTTGAATTTGAATTCTCCTTGGCTTAAAAGTATCAAAGTGTAGAAAAGACAGCTGTCATTTATTTCTAGAATTTAAAAAAAATGGATAAAATCTGCAGGGAAAGAAACAATAAAGGCAGCTCCACTCTATAAATGGTTATCATTTAAATCATTGATGCTGCACAAAGTGAACACTTGTTAAAACCAAGCTCACTAAAAAGGCTTTGTGTAGATTTTTTCTAAACCTCCCCTCACTCCCACCCATTGCTTAAGGCTGTATATTCTCTAATTGCACCAGTAAAAGTCTTAATACTTTCAGACTTAGTGCATAAAAAGGTTACTGTGGTTTGTGCATTAGAAAATAAGTCATTCCACTGAGAAATACCTAACATTTGAATGATAACTTTAAAATACAGGAATTGAGAGAGAAAATACACATGAAACACTTCTGGCAATCAAAAGCAGGATAAAAGTCATTGCCTTCAAGATTTTCTTTTATAAGAAATATTCAATGCTAACTGTGCCAATTATTTTAAATTTAAAATGTCCCAGGGATGTTCTAGCAGCCCTGTGTAACACACAGCTGTTTGATCGGAAAACAGTGGGTGGCTTTCTGAAACCTCATAGGAAACATTTTTGACGGAATTTCAAGGCATAACCAGTGGTGGAAATGGCTGGAACTTTTTGACTTTATAATTAAGATGGCTATTGATCTGATGGCATTACAAGATGATGATAGTTCGTACCTTAGATGTCTCTGGCGTTGGATAGAGTATCATGACAGCTTGAGTGGCTTGATATCAGCATTGTGCACGAGATGGTTAGCATATAGGATGAAGGAACAAAGTGTGTACGTGCAGTTGAACACAAAGGATTAACTTGGCTGAGAGAAAGGTTGAAATAAAATGGAAAGACAGCTGGTATAATGAGTACAGTTGCTTAGATATAAATAACTTGAGTGTGTTTTAGACTGGGCTTTATTGAATGGTGGATAACTAAGTTAAAAGTGATTGTGAGGTAAACAATGTGAACAAAGGAGTGCCAGAATTATTTAAGTGAATATTACAGAAATGTATATTGAAATGTGATTTCTGTATTAGTGAAGGGTTACAAGAGACAATGGCTTTGAGGATTCGTAAAGATAAGAATTGGAATCTCCAGGCTACATGGTAACATTAAACTAGTTATCTATTACAAATTGAATTGAATTCGGTTTATTATCATGTATTCAAATAGGTACTGTGGAAAGTTTATAAGTCTCCACCTCCAGCGCCATCTTAGGTACAAAATTACCTAATTACAATCCTTCATTACAGAATAGAGAAATGAAGAAAGAAAAGTTACATTCCAGTGATACACTATAGATTAAATTAGATTACTTACAGTGTGGAAACAGGCCCTTTGGCCCAACAAGCCCACACTGACCCTCCGAAGAACAACCCACCCAGACCCATTCCCCTATATTTACCCCTTCACCTAACACTATGGGCAATTTAGCATGGCCAATTCACCTAACCTGCACATTTTTGGACTGTGGGAGGAAAGCGGAGCACCCGGAGGAAACCCACGCAGACACGGGAAGAATGTGCAAACTCCACATAGACGGTTGCCTGAGGCGGGAATTGAACCCAGTTCTCTGGCACCATGAGACAGCAGTGCTAACCACTGTCCACTGTGCCGCCCATGCCAATTCAGCCATAGGTCAGAGAAACAAGAAGCAAAGTTAAAAAGACAAATATCCCAGTCTCTCTCCAAAGTTTCTCCACAGCAGGACAATGCAGGGAACTGCTTGTGGTCTGACTACTGGTTGCCCCACACATTGGTCACTGTTATCTCCACTCTGAGACGCTGGTCATTGGCATCTCCCACTCCAGGCCGTTGGTCACTGGTATTCCCACTCCGAAACACTGGTCACTGGTATCCCCACTCCAGGCCATTGGTCACTGGTATCCCCACTCCAGGTCATTGGTCACAGGAATCCCCACTCCGAAATGCTGGACACTGGCACCTCCTGCTCCAGACCACTGGTCACTGGTAACCCTGCTCCAGGCCGTTGGTCATTGGTATCCCCGCTCCAGGCCATTGGTCACTGGTAACCTTGCTCCAGGCCATTGGTCACTGGTATCCCCACTGCAGGCCATTGGTCACAGGAATCCCCACTCCGAAATGCTGGACACTGGCACCTCCTGCTCCAGACCACTGGTCACTGGTAACCCCACTCCAGGCCATTGGTCACTGGTATCCTCGCTCAAGGCCATTGGACACTGGTATCCTCGCTCCAGGCCATTGGTCACTGGTATCCTCGCTCAAGGCCATTGGACACTGGTATCCCTGCTCACAGACTAGGTCACTGGCATCCTCCACTCCAGGCCATAGGCATCCTCATTCTCTGCTGACTGCCACCCCTGTTTCAGAGTGTCCAAGGAGCTGAGTGTCCGAGGCCAAGAGAAAGGAAGAGAGAGGGAGAAAGAAAAGGAAGAAAAAGAATGGGTGGAGCAGAGGATCTCCGGTTGGAGCATCCTACTCTGCCACTATCTTACTGGAAGTGTATTAGGAGAAAGTGAGGACAGCAGATGCTGGAGTGTCAGATTCTGGAGCTGGAAAAGTACAGCTTTGTGTGATGTACGAGCATTTCTGATCATTGAAGATCTTCCAGCACCACTGATCCAGAATCTGGTTTCCAGCATCTGCAGTCATTGTTTTTACCTCACTGGCATCCTCCACTCCAGGCCATAGGCATCCTCATTCTCTGCTGACTGCCACCCCTGTTTCAGAGTGTCCAAGGAGCTGAGTGTCTGAGGCCAAGAGAAAGGAAGAGAGAGGGAGAAAGAAAAGGAAGAAAAAGAATGGGTGTAACAGAGGATCTCCGGTTGGAGCATCCTACTCTGCCACTATCTTACTGGAAGTGTATTAGGAGAAAGTGAGGACAGCAGATGCTGGAGTGTCAGATTCTGGAGCTGGAAAAGCACAGCTTTGTGTGATGAACGAGCATTTCTGATCATTGAAGATAAAGAATAAAAGCAGCTGTGCATTGAGAAACAATGAAATGAAAGAGTTAGGTAAATTCAGCGTAGGAAAGTCTAGAATTGTGATATCTCTTGTCTCTGATGAGCCTGCTATTGTCGAGGATATAGACTATAATTTGCTGCATAACCCGTGTGCTTTCTAACAGTTTCTGTCAAGTTGTTCTGATTCCTGGCTCTCGAACTTTTATTTTTGAAGTATGGGTCCGCTTTGATACAGATGGGGCAGAGCATCATTAAGAAAGGAGATAATTGAATTAGTTCCTAATGACCAAATTCATGAGTTACTAAGCCAAAAGCACTAATTATTCTTATGATAGGAAACACTTTCGGCTCTCATTCCATAGCTTAGCTGGTGCTGTTCATAAAATCGTGATCTTTAAGTCGAAAGTTTAATTCCGGATCTAATTACTCAAAGGGGAGTCTTGTAGTGTCCCTATCTCTGAACCAGGGTGCCCAGGTTGAAGTTTACCCACTCCAAACGTGGGTAATAACATCTCTGAACTGGCTGATTGGAAATACAGAAGAGACTTTTATATTCAGCTGTGCAAGGCAAACCCATGCCTGTCTCATGCTTTACTAAAGATCACGCTAACAATGTAAATGCAATGCAAAAAATGTTCCCTTTTGATTCTTTGTTTGATGTTATTTGTTAAGTTTCCTTGCTACCTGTTCCCCTGCTGGGCCCCTTGCTGTTTGTTGTGTACGTTAATGATCTAAACATGAATGTAGGAGTATGATCAGTAAGTTTACAGATGACACAAAAATTAGAGCTGCATTATGTTGCCCAAAAAGGAGTACTTGAACATTTTACCCAAGTATTCTTCTCTTGTGTGACAGACAAAAGGCAAGGAACTGACTCAGAATTTAATTAAACAAACCCTTCTTTATTTAATCCTTTAAGTGCCAATACTCAACGTAAAACATACATTCATTGCAACATTCACCTCTTATTTCATCTTTAGCTTTAATTTACTTCATTTAACTTCACTTCACCTTACTTTACTTAATTCATATTTAACCCAAACTCACTTTTAAAGTTTAAAGTTTGGTTTGAAACAAATGCTCTCCCAATTTGAATGAAATGGTCAACTTTATTCTCTGTGTAGGTCATACCTCGTGGTTCTTTGGCTTCTCATGGTGATTTCAGGGCATTTACTTCGCACGTGTGGTCTTGAAGGCTTCTCCCCAGGAAAATGCTTTGTTCTGCTAAGTTATCTGTAAATGTGTTCCATTTCCAGCAAGTTTTCTGGCTCTCAGTCAATGGATTGATCAAATCCTGATCTCATTGTTCGATCCCAGCCAATGGAATTTATTGGTGAACAACTCTCAAATGTTTACTGTAAGTCATAAACAGTGACATTCCGTGTTCCATATAAGGTGATATGATGCCAAAGTGCCGAGAGACAACCATAAAATCTGCCTTATTTAGTTGGGAGGTCATGTTGTGGCTGTACAGGACATTGGTTAGGCCATTTTTGGAATACTGTGTTCAATTCTGGTCTCCCTGCTGTAGGAAGGATGTTGTGTAACTTGAAAGAGTTTAGAAAAGATTTACAAGGATGGTGCCAGGGTTGGAGGGTTTGAACTATAGGGAGAGGCTGAATAGGCTGGGGCTGTTTGCCCTGGAGCATCGAAGGCTGAGGGGTGACCTCATAGCAGTTTACAAAATTATGAGGGGCATGGATAGGATAAATAGACAAGGTATTTTCCCTGGGGTGGGGGAGTCCAGAACTAGAGGCCATAGGTTTAGGGTGAGAGAGAAAAGATTTAAAAGTGATCTAAGGGGCAAA
The DNA here is from genome assembly GCF_004010195.1 of Chiloscyllium plagiosum. Classification (NCBI taxonomy): domain Eukaryota; kingdom Metazoa; phylum Chordata; class Chondrichthyes; order Orectolobiformes; family Hemiscylliidae; genus Chiloscyllium; species Chiloscyllium plagiosum. The sequence continues at coordinate 68,357,501 of NC_057722.1, read as the reverse complement.
TTTTTCACATGTATAGAATGAGCTGCCAGAGGAAGTGGTGGAGGCTGGTATAATTACAACATTTAACAGGCATCTGGATGGGTATATGAATAGGAAGGGTTCATAGGGATATGGGTCAAGTGCTGGCAAGTGGGACGAGATTAATTTGGGATACCTGGTCCAAATGGATGAGTTGGACCGAAGGTCTGTTTCCATGCTGTACATCTCTATAACTCTCTGACTCTATAACACAGGAAACTGCTGGTCACAATATGTCCTGGCTCCAGTTTTAACTGAGGTCAGAGTTTAAACAAGTTCAACCAAAATTCCCAGCATGCTTGATTGTAGCTCTTAATCAGTCTCATAGCCACTTGCACTGCTGGTCACTTGACCACAATTAAATAGTGAAGAAAAAAGCCTTAGAGTACAGGTCAATATAAGTGGGCTGGTCAGATGAACAAAAAAAATAACAAAATAGAATTAAATCCTTTAAAGAGTGAGGTGATGCATTTTGGACGTTCTAAAAAGGCAGGGGAATGCACATTGAACAGTAAGTCCATCGGACATACAGAGAATTGGAGCGTCCATATCCACAGATCCTCGAATGCAGCATCAAATAATGTGGTTTAGAAGACAATAAGACCAGAAGACATAGGAGTGGACGTAAGGCCATTCGGCCCATCGAGTCCACTCCGCCATTCAATCATGGCTGATGGGCATTTCAAGTCCACTTACCCGCACTCTCCCCGTAGCCCTTAATTCCTTGCGAGTTCAAGAATTTTGTCAATCTCTGTCTTGAAGACATTTAACGTTTCGGCCTCCACTGTGCTCTGTGGCGATGAATTCCACAGGTCCACCACTCTCTGGCTGAAGAAATGTCTCCTCATTTCCATTCTAAATTGACCCCCTCTAACTCTTCTCGGACATTTGCCTGCATAACAGTTAAAATATTGAATGCAAGGTGAGGGAGGATATGATGGACCTGGACAGGACATTGGTTAGGTCAGAGTCGGAGTATTGTGTGCAGTTCTGGTTGCCACACTATGGGAAGGATGTGATAGCACAAGAGAGGGCTCAGAAGAGATTCCTCTGGATGCTGCTTGGATTGGAGTATTTCAGCCATGAAGTGAGACTACACTGGCTGCAATTGTCTTCCTTAGATCAGAGAAGGTTGAGGAGGGACTAATTCAAAATCTATAAAATTAGTGATCTTGAACAAGAATAAATATTTCCCTTTAACAGAGGGATGAGTAACTGGGGCATTGATTGAAAGTAAAGGGCAGGAGGTAGGGAGTGGTTTTAAGGCAGTATTTCAACCAGCCAGAATGTGGTAGGTATCTGGAATACATTGTGTGAAAGGATGGTGGAGACAAGATCCATCACAATCTTTAAAAAGTACTTAGATGATCATTTGAAGTGTCATGTATTTGTATGGCTTTTGGGCTGGTGTGGTGGTGGTTGGGGGGATGTACCTGTGGTGCAGTTGCAGTGCCCTATCTCTGGGTCAGGAGGCCTGGATTCAAGTCCTACCTGAGCCGCAGGTGTGTAATAACACTTCATAGCAGGTTGATTAGGAAATTGTGAAAAGCTATTGGCCAAGTGCTGGAAATTAGGATTAGAGTAGATAGATGCTTGATGACCAGTCATCATCATCATTGGCGGCCCTTTGCAGACAAGGGATGACTCTCTCCCACTCCCAGGGTGAGTCTGTAGGTGGCTGTGGAGACCAATGGGGCTACTGCAGACTCTGTTACACTTGGGGCAGGTGATCGTCCCGGGAAGGGGGTGGGTGGGGTGTTGATGTGGTAGTGCCCTCCTATCGTTGTTTCTGCCTGGCTTTCGCTTTTTCCCAATGGTAGGTCTCCTGCTGCTCGACGCCTTCCCAGATGCTCCTCTTCCACTGTGGATGGTCTTGGCCAGTGATTCCCAGCGTGCTGCACTTCCCCAGTGAGGCCTTGTGGGTATCCCTGAGGCACTTCCGCTGTCCAGCTGGGGCTGGCCTGCTGTTTCAGAGAAGGAGTAGAGCACTTGCTCGGGGAGTCTCATGCCAGTCGTGCAGATGACATGTCCAGCCTATTGCAGCCAATTGAGGTAGCTGTTGGGGGTGGGGGGAGGGGGTGTCAGTACCTCGATGCTGGGGATGTTGGCCTGGTCGAGGCTGCTGATGTTGATGTGTCTGTCTTCCCAGCAGATTCGCAGGATCTTACACAAGCAGTGTTAGGGATACTGCTCCAGCACCTTAAGGTGTTCACCTCTCCGAGCCATATGAGAGGGTGGGAACCACAACAGCTCTGTAATGCATGAGGTTAGTCTCAGATCTGATGCTGTTGTCCTCAAACAGCCTTTCCCTCAGAAGGCCGAAGGCTGCTCTTGTATACTGGAGATAGTGATGGATCTCTTCCTCAATAACTGCTTTGGCCGACGGGACAATTCCAAGGTATTGATGACCAGTATAAACATAATGGCCAATAGGCTGAAGGGCTTCTTTCTGGATTTTAAAACTCCATCCTTTAATCTAAATTTGCGTTAAGTTCATTGCAGTATGCTAAAAAATACATCATGCAAGTAACAGTGGACAGATTTCCAATCTGTCCTGATGAAGGACTTTTGCCCGAAACATCGATTTTCCTGCTCCTCTGATGCTGCCTGACTTGCTGTGCTTTTCCAGCACCACTCTGATGTAAACTCTGGTTTCCAGCATCTGCAGTCCTCACTTTTGCCTTAAAGATTGGAAATCAAAGGCCCATCTGATATAATGAAACTTAAGATCTAGACATAAGATCTTCAGATCATGACCTTGCAAGGGAGGCTTTCTCAGGAAAGAAAAGCCCTAGCCTGCCCATTCCAGGGTGCCAGGGCTTGAGGATAGGCTAGGAGGTTGTGGACACTTCAATTTAAGAGTACATTAGCAGCATTCAAGAAGCACCTGGATGAATACATGAACAGGAAGGAAATAGGGGGACATGGACCCTGTAAGTGAAGACAGTTTTAGAATGGAAGGACAAAATGTGTCAGCACAGGCCTGGAGGGCTGAAGGGCCTGTTCCTAAACTGCATTGTTCTTATTCTTTTCCGAGCACCTGAACTCCTAATCCACAGAGATGGTAACAGAAGCATTAACCAGTGAAAGTGTGGGAGCGAAGTCCGTTGTGCAGAGAAGGCTGAGGAGATTATAATCCTGACAGACCACTTGATGTTTGTTTATGATATATTTAACTTTGTTTACCATGGTAGCTCAACAAGGTTTGTTCAATGGGGTCAGGAACATGGTTCAGGCAGATTGCACTGAACTCTGTAGCTTTTGGAGCTTATTGGGAGATATCATGTACTCCCGGGGCATTGAACTCACAAACTCTCTTGTAAGCAAAGAGAGCAGCAAGTACATTCCTGAAAAATAGATTGAATTGTTTATTTTATGAGCCAACAGGTTTCCACCTCATCTGCTCTCCTCTTTCTATGAGATACAACCAGGAAACTAATCATGTTCTCTCCCAGTGTCACAGACCCTCCCTGACCTCACACACACATACTCACAAGGGACAATGAAATTTTTTGAAGGGATTATACCTTTTCTATTCAAATTCAGTTGGATGAGAAGCAAAGTAAAATAATGCAATTCAATATTTTTCCCAAAGTGATTTATGCCAGCAGGTTTTTATTTTGATGGTGAGTGATGTAAATGATCCCGGAATGGTTATTTGCCTGAAACGACATATTTCTTCACAAATAATCACTTCTAATCCTGGTCAGTCTCATTTTGATGTGATTGCGTGCACATCAGTTTAAATTGCTGGAAAGTGACATTCAAATTGATTATTTCACTTTCTCACTTAGGCAGTGGTTTAGCCCTCAGACTGGTCTCAATTCACACAATATGGCATGTACACCTACACTCACAGTGTGTGAATAGATTGACTCAAATATTAAACCAAAGACGTCCTTGTACTTTTGAATTCAACATTAACAAAAATGCAGCCACTGTTTAAATTTGTAATACTCTTTAATTCCTATACTCACTTCCCCATTCACATTGCAACTTAACTTGATTTTATCTCTTAACTCAAAGTCTCTCTCTATCGAGAGAATAGCACTATTGTGGTCATCTTACTGGACTAGAATTCCAGAGGGCCTGATCAATGCTCTATAGACATGAGTTCAAATCATATTGCAGTGACTGGGGTAATTTAAATCCAATTAATTAATACATCTGTAATAAACAAAGAAAGGTTTAACAGTGTTGATCATGTAACTACTAGATTGTCATTAAAATTTAAGTGCTTCAAATGAAGAAATCTGCTGTTCTTACATGGTCTGGTCTCCAGACTTAACCAAAGCGATTGATGCATAATTGCCTTCTGAATTGGAGTAGCAAATTGTATCAAACCACAATGGAAAGATTTATATCGGAACATGGATCAGAGTTGCCTTTCAATGAGATCATGGCTGACCTAAATCTATATATCTGTATTTGGCCCTTAATATCTTTGCTTAACAATAAAAAGCTATCACAGACTTAAAACAAAAGATACAATCAAGCATTGATCCAGGTATTAAAAATGACAAAGGCACACCCTGCTTTGTTGATTCAGATAATGTCCTCTTTACTAATATCTGGGGATGTGCCAAAATTGGAAGAATGATCCCATGAATTAGGTCGAGCAAGCATTCCATGCCCAGTACAGTCATGATGTCAATCAGTTATATTCCTTCACCAGAAGGTCAAAAGTGGGGAGGTTCACTGATGAGTTCACATCGGTATTTAATTCCATTCATAACTCTTCAGATACCAGGGCAAAACCTGGTCAACATGTAGGTTTCACTTAATAAGTAGCAAGTAACATTCACACTGACCACCTTCAATGAGTGAATATCTACCAAACTCTCTTTGATATTCAAGGACCATAATCCTTCACCATCAATAGTCTATGGTTACCATCAACAAATTCAATGGACTGAGCATAGAAATATTGCAATGATAAAAATAAACAGTGATGAAACTGGAATGCTGTAGTAAAGTTATTATATTCCCAAAGGATTGCTATGTCATGAAAGAGATGAATTGTGATAGCTTAACCTGAGGGTCACTATACCTCAGGCACAGAAAGAGTTTGATAAGGACAGACCTTCATGATGACCTCAGCCAATGTAGGAATTGAACTCACACTTTTAGCACCACTTCACATTTGAAAATAAGCCATCCAATCAACTGAGCTAGCCAACTTACCAAGTTGCTGGTTTTCAAAACCCCAAAGCATGCCAACTATCTGCAAGAAGTGTGTGAAATACTTTTCATTTTCCTGGATGATTGCAACTCCAGTGACACTCAAGATGCTCAACACTATTTAATAAAACAGCCCACTCTATCAGAAGCCCATTCACCCATTTAAATATTAATTCTGTCTTAAATCATTGGACAGTGTACCATCTAGAATATGTTTTTGTTTTAATTCACCCACAGGATGTGGGTGTCGCCGACTGGGTCAGCATGTATTGCCCATCCCTAGTTGCCCTTGAGAAGGTGGTGGTGAGCTGCCTTCTTGAACCACTGCAGTGCATGTGCTATGGGTTGACCTACAACGCCCTTAGGGAGGGAATTCCAGGGTTTTGATCCAACAAAATTGAAGGAATGGTGATATATTTCCAAGTCAGGATGGCGAGTGGCTTGGAGAGGAACTTGCAGAGGGTGATGTCCCCATGTATCTGCTGCTTTTGTCCTTCTGAATGGAAGTGATTGTAGGTTTGGAAGGTGTTGTGTGAAGATCACCTTCAATACCACCTTTTAAACCAGCTTGGTAACCAACAATATTAATCCTGAGGTAATTGTTTCTATTTGGTAAAAACAATGACTGCAGATGCTGGAAACCAGATTCTGGATTAGTGGTGCTGGAAGAGCACAGCAATTCAGGCAGCATCCGAGGACAGGCAAAATCGACGTTTCGGGCAAAAGCCATTGTTTCTATTTGCCTAATCAATAGCAATATGGTGTTCAGTGTCTGGTGTCCAAACGATCTGCTTCTAGTCCAGATGTTTCCAACCTTGTGATTGCTGGCCCTTGACCGGTGATATTTTTTGACTCTGCCCCTTTCCTGATTGACTTCTGCAAATTTAGGTTCTGAGTCTTGTTCCTTGCTTTTTTAAAATGTTTATTCACAGAATGAGAGAAATTCTGGTTCGGCCAGCATTTATTGCCCAGAGAACAGTTAAGAGTCAACCACATTGCTATGGGTCTACAGTCAGACTAAGTGAGACTAGCACATTTCCTTCCTAAAGGACATTAGTGAACCAGATGGGTTGTTCCAACATCATTCCATTAGCATCATCATCAGAATCTTAATCTCAGAATTATATTGAATTAAAATCCCATTATTGACATGGTAAGATTTGAACCCAGAATATTACCTCAGTTTCTGGACTAACAGCCCCACAACAATGCCACGAGGCCATAGCCTGCCCTACAATGAGGTTAGTGAGTGCTCTTGTGCTGCTAACCCCTTAGGTGGTGAAGTTATGGCTAATGTCTGAACTAAGTTACTTTAGTGAAGTTTAAGTGTGGTTCCTGACATGCCGCCTGGTGTTGTGGAGTGTGGCCTTATACTGTCTCATAAACTATTGTGTTGCTCATAGTGGAAGTCAGATTGTTTTATCAATAATGAAGGCCACGACAGAGGACAGTATGTGAAGACACATTTCTTGTCAGTTGCTGTCTGAGTGGCATGGTGACTCAGTGGTTAGTACTGCTGCCTCACAGCACCAGGGTCCCAGATTCAATTCCAGCCTAGGGCAACTGTCTGCGTGGAGTTTGCACATTCTGTGTGCATTTCCTCCCGCAGGGCAGATGAATTGGCCATGCTAAATTGCCCATTGCGTTAGGTGCACTAGTCAGAGGGAAATGGGTCTGGGCGGGTTACTCTTTGGAGGGTTGGTGTGGACTTGTTGGGCCGAAGGGCCTGTTTCCACACTGTAGGTAATTGAAGCTGTGTTAATTACTCAGTAAAAGTGAGGACTGCAGATGCTGGAAATCAGAGTGTTGCTGAAAAGCACAGCAGGTCAGGTAGCATCCGAGAAGCAGGAAAATCGACGTTTCAGGCAAAAGCCCTATTCCTGATGAAGGACTTTTGCCCAAGACAACGATTTTCCTGCTCCTCGGATGCTGCCTGACCTGCTGTGCTTTTCCAGCACCACTCTAATCTAAACTCTGTTTCCAGCATCTGCAGTCCTCACTTTTGCCTTATTGATTTTAACCTTACTGCGAGTCCTCTTGCAAGGATGCCCAACTTGAAGAAGTTCTCCTCCTCTCTCCACAAGAATTTCAGTGAATCTCTCTCTCGCTGCAAGCCCCAGGTCATCTCCTCTGACCTGTGTTAATTACTAGTCAGCTACGACTGCTTCTTTACCATTTGTCAAACATAATAAAAAGCGAATAGTTGTTAAGAAAGAATCATAGAATCATACAGTGCAAATGGCCCTTCAGCCCATTGAGTCTATACTGATATGTGAAAAACAGCTGACCTTTTACCTAATCCCATTTACCAGCACTTGGCCAATGGTCCTCACCTACCACCCCACCAATCTCCATGTACAGCGCATCATCCGCCGTCACTTCCGCCACCTCCAAACAGACCCCAGCACCAAGGATATATTTCCCTCCCCTCCCCTATCAGCTTTCCGTAGAGACCACTCCCTCCGCGACTCCCTTGTCAGATCCACACCCCCCACCGACCCAACCACCACTCCCGGCACCTTCCCTTGCAACCGCAGGAGGTGCAACACTTGCGCCCACACCTCCCCCCTCACTTCTCTCCAAGGCCCCAAGGGAAACTTCCATATCCGCCACAGATTCACCTGCACCTCCACCCACATCATCTACTGCATCCGCTGCAGCCGGTGTGGCCTCCTCTATATTGGGGAGACAGGCCGCCTACTTGCGGAGCGATTCAGAGAGCACCTCTGGGCCACCCGGACGAACCAACCCAACCAACCTGTGGCACAGCATTTCAACTCCCCCTCCCACTCCACCGAGGATATGCAGGTCATTGGACTCATCCACCGCCAAACCACAACAACCCGACGGTCGGAGGAGGAGCATCTTATCTTCCGACTGGGAACCCTCCAACCACAGGGGATGAACTTGGACTTCAACAGTTTCTTCACCCCCCCTCCCCCCACCTTGTCTCAGCCCGATCCTTCCAGCCCGGCACCGCCTTCCTGACCTGCAGTCTTCTTCTTGACCTCTCCGCCTCCACCCTACTCCGACCTATCACCCTCACCTTGACCTCTTTCCACCTATCACATTTCCAACGCCCCTCCTCCAAGTCCCTCCTCCCTACCTTTTATCTTCTCCTGCTGAACACTCTCTGCTCATTCCTGAAGAAGGGCCTGTGCCCGAAACGTCGAATCTCCTGTTCCCTGGATGCTGCCTGACCTGCTGTGCTGTTCCAGCAATAAAGTTTCAATTTTGATCTCCAGCATCTGCAGACCTCACTTTCTCCTCAATGTTATGACATGCCAAGTTGTCACCCAGGGGTCTTTTTGAAGGATATGAGGTAATTCACCTCAACCACCCTCCCATATAGTGCATTCCAGACAGGCACCATTTTTGGATAAAATAGTCTGCCTCACATTCCCCCTTAAACCTCCTGCCCCTCACCTTGCACCTGTGCACCCTCGTGACTGACCTTCAACTAAGGAGAACAGTTGCTCCTTATCCACTCTGTCCAGGTCCCTCATAATCTTGTACACCTCAACCAGATCACCCCCTCTCTGCTCCATTGAAAACAACCCAAGCCTATGCAACCTTTCCTCATAACTGAGATTTTCCATCCCAGGCAGCACCCTGTGAAACACCTTTGCAGTCCCTCCAGTGTAATCACATCCTTTACCATTTACTGTTTTCAAGTATTCATCAGTTTTTACACTGCACAGAAGATCACTCAGAGAGTTGAATGGCTGATATACTAAAATTGACTGAAGATGCTTTTGTGATGATTTATTATCTCGTTCATCTCTCCTAATATGACTGTGGACAATTCTCCTTTAACTCCTCTTATTTATTCAGTCTAAATTCTAAACATGTTTTCCCGCACTGAACCCTACGTTGCATCCCAATTATGTTGAAATCAAGATTCAATGCAATTCATTTCTTACATAACTCATTTCTTCTTATGAGTTCAACCTATAAACAATTCTTCCCGCCTCCTCAAGTCTTTCTATAAGCTTCTGAAATGCCCAGCTATCCCTGAACGTGTACTTATGTTTCGGGATTATCCCTACACATGTACTTACACCTCTTACTCTTTTTAACATTGATGGCATCTTATATCATTCCAGTCACACAAGTGCTAGACAGTGACTATCGCCAAGAAAAAAGAATCTAACTATCACCCATTTTACATTTAACGACATTATCATTGTTGAATCCTCCACTATCAACATCCTTGGAGTTACCATTGACCAGAAAGTGAACTGGATCTTTTACCATTTAAACGTGGGTCTACAAGAGCAGGTCAGAGCCTGCGAATCCCAACTAACATCTCGATTCTCCACACCTACGAGGCACAGTCAGGAGTGTGATGAAATACTTCCCACTTGTCTGGATGGGTGCAGCTCCAACAATGCTCAAAAAGCTTGACACCATCCAAGACAAAGCAGCACATTTGTTTGGCACGACATTCCACAAAAACTCACTCCCTCCAACACCAAAGATCACTAGCAGCAGTGTGTACCACCTACAAGATGCAGAAATTCACAGACACTCCGTAAAAGGTTTTTGACAAGCCCACAGCTATTACCATTTAGGAGGACAAGCAGTAGAAGCATAGGACACTACTAACAGAATGTTCCCCTCCAAGCCATACACTATCCTGACTTAGAAATATATCAGTGTTCCTTCAGTGTTGCAGTGTTTAAATCCTCAAACACCCTTCCTAATTGTAGTGTGGGTCTACTACAGTACATTGACAGCAGCAGTTCAAGAAGGCAGCTTATTGCCATCTTGATAAGAAGACACAATAGATGCTGGCTCAGCCAGTGAGGCATACATTCCCCAAATTAATAGAAGAAAGCACAACTCAAATCGAAATAGGAAGTGATGGGGAATCTCATCAGTTCTGGCAACATCTGTGAAGAGAGAAACTGAGTTATCACTTCAAGTTGAGTATGACTTTTAGGGTGGGCTGCTGGTGTTTATTCTATTAACTGAAGTAACTGGAACAGTGTGCGCAAGCCACAAGGTAAAAGGAGTGTTAATGGGAGTAAAGGAGAGACACAGTTGAAGAATCGGTGATAATGGTTGATAGCAGAAAATAGGTCAACTCATCCAAGAGCAAGCCCATGTAAACAAGGCACTGCAGGGGATTGGGGGGGAGTGGTTAAGGGATGTGATCAGAAATGGAGGACAGCATTCATGGTCCTTGGCTCTTCACTTGTGTTCCTCAATTAAAAATAAATTCAACACAAAAGCACTTGCTCTCCACTTGGTGCCTCATGCTGACTTCCCTGCTGGGTTTGGAAACTCACCATCTGGTGGAAGGAGGGTATGAGACTTCTTCCTTTAACGTTATGCTATAGTGTGCTGGCACTCCAACCCACTCTTTCACTGAGTCACTTACATGTTCAAACGTTACTCTTTATTGAACATACGTCTGCCTCTCTTGTATTGACCTTAGCTTCAGAAGCACATCACACCAGTTTCTGATGTAGTTACATTGCCCACAGGAGGGAAAATGGACTTGTTCAAAGTTAGTCATAATGGGCTTTCTTGAAAAGAAAACTACTTGTCAGTTTGATCTGTTCAGCTCTGAGCAACTTCTGGCTGGAGTTTATTAATTAACGCTACCTTAACATACTAACTTATTTATCATTTAGATCCAAATACCGCGAGGCTGTGAGCATCTCTATTTGGCTTATCTCTCTAGGGGGTCAATATCAGAGTGAGTTTTGCAATGGCAAATAAAAACTATTAGAAATGAGGCATTTTTCACAAAGCATAACTAATAATAAGTATGTCTGAATTATATAAGAAACAATGCTGCTTGTGTAAGTCATTAGTACACAAACATTGACAGGACACTAGCATTTCTCTAATTGTTGGGTCAAAATCCTGGACTTTCCTCCCTAAGGGCGTTGTGCAGCGGTTCAAGAAGGTAGCTCACCACCATCTTCTTCAGGGCAACTAGGGACTGGCACTAAATACTGGTTCAGAATCCCACATTCTGTCAGTGAATTTTAAAATGTCTCCATAGTTTCATGTTTCCCTCAGCTATTTATTTTACATCAGATTAGATTCCCTACAGAATGGAAACAGGCCCTTTGGCGCAACAAGTCCACACTGACCCTCCGAAGAGTACCCCATGCAGGGCAATTCCTCTATCCTGTACTTACCCCTGACTAATGCATCTAACACTATGGACAATTTAACATGGCCAATTCACCTAACCTGCACATCTTTGGATTGTGGGAAGAAGCCCACGCAATCAAAGGGAGAATGTGCTAACTCCACACAGACAGATACCTGAGGCTCGAATCAAACCCAGGTCCCTGGCACTGTGAGGCAGCAGTGCTAACCACTGAGTCACTGTGCCAACCAAAAATAGGCATTGATCAGGAGGATTGTTTTTCATCAGTATGTATGGGGTCCCTCTTCACTCCTTTTCATATAAACCTGCCTCCTCATCTCAATATTGTTCAGCATTCCCAATCAGGTTAAACTGATATCATACAGCAGAGGGTAGACTGACTGGGGATAGGAATGGAGGTGGGAGGCCATTAAAAATATCGCTGATAGGCTGCATGTCAGACTCCTGGCTGTATATCATCATGGGGCCATTTTCCGTGTGGCAGAATAGGAAGGTGTAAGGATGGGAGGAAGAGCGATACGTTCGCACTGGGAAAAACTAACTTGAGAGAATGGTTGCCATATTCTGCAGATTTCTAATCCCCATTGGCACTGGGGTACAGTGAATCTTCTGGAGTACCACGTCCAGTTCTGGTTGCCCTGTTATAGGAAGGATATGGGGTGGCACACTGGCTCAGTAGTTAGCACTGGTGCCTCACAGCGCCAGGGTCCTGGGTTCAATTCCAGCCTTGGGTAACTGTCTGTGTGGAGTTTGCACATTCTCCCCGTGTCTGTGCGGGTTTCCTCCCATATTCCAAAGATGTGCAGGTCAGGTGAATTGGCTATGCTAAATTGTCCACAGTTGTTAGATGCGTTATGGTTTGCATAGACTGGTTGGACTGTATAACTGGCAGGGAAATGTGAGTCCCAGGTGCCATAGCTTCTTATGAAATTCTTGTCCACCCTCTGTGCACACTCCAAGTCATTTTAAATGCAATTTATAGCAATGCTCTGTAATTTGCCATGTACAACGTGACTGGAAGGCTTCTTGTGGTGTAGCCTGTACCTCTGGGCTGGGAGAGCCAGGTTCAACTCTCTCCTGGTGTGTTATGTTTCATTCATTCACAGAATGAGGGCGTGGTTGACCAGGCCAGCATTTATTGCACATCTCTAGTTGGCCAGAGGTTAATTAAGAGTCAACCATGTTATTTTGGGTCTGGAGTCACACATGGGCCAGACCAGGTAAAGGCACAGATTTGCTTCCCCAAAGGACATTATGCCAGATGTGGTTTATCCGACAATCATCTTTAAAGTCTTAATTCCAGATTTTTATTGAACTCCAACTCCACAATCTGCTGTGGCAAGATTGAAAAAAAGGTTCCTGAAAATTTACCTAGCTGTCGGGATTGTTAGTTTAACAATAATACCATTTCATCATTGCCTTCCTCTGTGTGTCATACTGTAACTATAAGCCCATAAGAGATCAGGAGTAGACCATTGGTCTGTCGAACTTGCTCTGACATTCAAAAGGATTATTGCTGATCTAACATCTCTCATGTCCACTTTATTGGCTTGTATCCCTTGATTCCCTGACTGTTCACAAATCTATTTATTGCAATCTTAAGTACTTAAGGACTCTGTCCCCACAGCTCTCAGTGGCAAGGAATTCCAAAAACTCACAACACTCTGAGAGAAGAAAATCCTACTCATCTCAGTCTTCAGTTGGTGCCCCTTAATTCTGAGGCTGTACCCTTTGATTCTTGAGTCTCCCAAGTGGTGAAACATCTTCTCAGCATTTCCCCTGGCAAGCCCCTTAAGAATCTGATATGTTTAAATGCAATCACCTCTCATTCTTCTTAATTCCACTGAGAAGTATTTATAACCTGACCAGAAAGCCTTCGAGTCATAGAGTCATAGAAATGTACAGCACGGAAACAGACCCTTCGGTCCAACCGTCCATGCTGACCAGATATCCCAACCCAATCTAGTCCCACCTGCCAGCACCCGGCCCATATCCCTCCAAACCCTTCCTATTCATATACCCATCCAAATGCCTCTTAAATGTTGCAATT
>NC_057722.1:68327210-68343375 GCF_004010195.1 Chiloscyllium plagiosum | reverse complement strand
TCCCTGTGTTCCGTGAGATCTAACCTTGCCAACCAGTCTCCCATGGGAAACCTTTTTGAACACCTTCCTGAAAGCCATATAGATCACATCAACCACTCTGCCCTCATCAATCCTCTTTGTTACTTCTTCAAAAACCTCAATCAAAAACCTCAATCCCACACACAAAGCCATGTTGACTATCCCTAATCAATCCTTGCCTTTCCAAATAGATGTACATCCTGTCCGTCAGGATCCCCTCCAACAACTTGCCCACTACGGTGGTCAGGCTCACTGGTCTATAGTTCCCTGGCTTGTCCTTACCACCCTTCTTAAACAGTGGCACCACGTTAGCCAACCTCCAGCCTTCTGGCACCTCACCTGTGACTATCGATGATACAAATATCTCAGCTTCAAGACATCCAACACTTCCTCCTCTGTAATATGGCCATTTTGCAAGACGTCACCACCTATTTTCTGACAGTCTATATCTTCCATATCCTTTTCCACAGTAAATATTGATGCAAAATACTCATTTAGTATCTCCCCAATTTTCTGCGGCTCCACACAAAGGCTGTCTTTCTGATCTTTGAATGGGTCCCATTATCTCCCTAGTTACCCTTTTGTCTTTAATGTATTTGTAAAAACCCTTTAGATTCTCCTTAACTCTATTTGCCAAAGGTATCTCATGTCCCCTTTTTACCCTCCTGATTTCCCTCTTAAGTATACTCCTACTGCCTTTCTACTCTTCTAAGAATTCACTCGATCTATCCTGTCTAAACCTTACATAATGCTTCCTTCTTTTTCTTAATCAAACCCTCAATTTCTTTAAGCATCCAGCATTCCTATACCTACCAGACTTTCCTTCCACCCTGACAGGAATGTACTTTCTCTGGATTCTCATTATCCCATTTCTGAAGGCTTCCAATTTTCCAGCCATCCCTTCACCTGCGAACATTTGCCTCCAATCAGCTTTTGAAAGGTCTTGGAGAAAGTGAGGACTGCAGACGCTGGAGATCAGAGCTGAAAATGTGTTGCTGGAAAAGCGCAGCAGGTCAGGCAGCATCCAAGGAACAGGAGAATCGACGTTTGGTTGGGACTGAGACAAGGTGGGGGAAGGGGAAATGAGGAAACTGGAGAAATCTGATACCGTCAAAATTAGCCTTTCTCCAATTTAGAACTTCAACTTTTAGATCTGGTCTATCCTTTTCCGTCACTATTTTAAATCTAATGGAATTATGGTCGCTGGCCTCAAGATATTTTTGTTAATGCAGTCTTTGCAATGATAATAATTGCGTGGTAGGGCAGCAGACTTCAAAACATAGAATCATAGACATATACAACACAGAAACAGATACTTCAGTCCAATTCGGCCATTCTGACCAGATATCCTATTTGTATCCAGTCCCATTGCCAACCCTTGGCCATATCCCTTTGAACCCTTCCTATCCAGATGCCTTTTAAATTTTGTAAAGGTACCAACGTATACCACTTCCTTTAACTTCTCATTCCATGCATGTATACTACCCTCTGTATGAAAAAGTTGCCCCTTTGGTCCCTTTTAAATCTTTCCTCTCTCACCTTAAACCTATGCCCTCTAATTTTGCACCCCTACTCTGGGGAAAAGACCTTGTCTATTTATCCTATCCATGCCTCTCATGATTTTAGATTAGATTACTTACAGTGTGGAAACAGGCCCTTCGGCCCAACAAGTCCACACCGACCCGCCGAAGCGCACCCACCCAGACCCATTCCCCTACATTTACCCCTGCACCTAACACTACAGGCAATTTAGCGTGGCCAATTCACCTAACCTGCACATTTTTGGACTGTGGGAGGAAACCGGAGCACCCGGAGGAAACCCACGCAGACACGGGGACAATGTGCCTGAGGCGGGAATTGAACCCGGGTCTCTGGCGCTGTGAGCCTGCAGTGCTAACCACTGTGCCACCGTGCCGCCCACTATAAACCTCTATAAGGTCACCCCTCAACCTCTGACACTCCAGAGGAACTGCCCCAGCCTGTTCAGCCTCTCCCCACAGCTTAAACCCTCAAACTCTGGAAACATCCTTGTAAATTTTTCCTGAACTCTTTCAGGTTTCACAACATATTTCCTGTAGGAGGGAGACCAGAATTGCATGCAATGGTCTTGGCAACATATTATCAGAGTGGTCTACACTAGACACAATTAAGTGTTAATGGCAGAAGAGAAGTATGTAAAGATAACGTTTAGCAGGAAAACTGTAATTGAATTGTATCATCTCTTCAGGAAGATCAGACACAAGGTTTGATGTCAATATGGCAAAGACAGCGTAATGTTCAATTTTTATGTGTTGTTCTCCTTTCAGGCTAGTTTCAAGGTGGATGGTCTTCAGTGTTAATTAGTTTGCTTTCCCCAGATGTATCAAGGCACTCACAGCTCTTTCAGCAAGACCGACAACTTTATAGATCTTGCTGTTGATCAACAGCTGAAAGTGAGAGGGTGATACATGTTTACCAGACTGTTCCTGATAAAATAAATTACACCTGGTGCCTCTTGGTCCTTGGAACAGGATGCTGTGCCCAGATAGAAACATAGGAAAGAAGAGCAGGTGTAGGCCACTCAGCCCATCATGCCTGCTCTGCTGTTCAGTAGGATTATGGCTGGCCATCTAACTTTGTACCTTGTTCTTGGCTTACCCTGTACAATCGGTTCTGTTGTAATGCATGTTTTTTCAATGTGAATTAACTTTAACGCGATTGAAGAATTTAGACTGTTATTTGTAGAACACAAACTTTCCATATCTATATTGGCTATAATGTTATTCCAGCCCCATTAGTTTAAATGGTGCAATTATTATGTGATTTTCTTGCAACGCGAGATCGCACGAGAATGGAACTATCATGTTCTATCTGAACTGAGTGTACTCTTGGAACCCTTTTGCCCTAAGAACTATATCCAACATCTTCCTGAAAACGTTCAATGTTTTGGCTTCAATCACTTTGTGCAGCAGAGAGTTCCACAGACTCCCATTGAGATCAGCAGAATCCGGGTGTGTTTGGAGGTGCGCTTCATTCTTCCAATAAGCAACTGGGATTTCAGATTTCCACAATCTCTTCCAAGATTATAAAACAATTTGAACACGTTCGTTGCTGGTTTCCTACATTTCATTCCTGTGAACTTGAGTTAGTTTGCTCCCCATGTCCTTATTTATACTATATTACCTGAGAACCTTACTTGTGTAACCACTGCCTGCTGCATTATGATCTATATTGCTTCTATGTCAAGTAACACACTGAATTTGAAATTCTCACATTTTTGTCTGGACTCTGGAAGCACACAGTAGACAGTACAGACCAATGCCACCAGCAACTGATCCCAATAAAAGCACTGCAGCCTTCTTAGGTCCTGTCATAAATGGAGATGGACAACTCTTGGGAAGCAGAGGATTCATGAATCTTCCTATCCTATCCAATGATGGTGGAGACCAACATGTGCCGACAAAGGACAAGGCTGAAGCGCTTGCAGCCCTCTTCGGCCAGAGGTGCTGAGTGGACAATCCACCTCAGCATCCTCCTGAGGTCCTCAGGGTCAGAATTGCCAGACTTCATTCAATTCGCTTCATGTAATTACAGGGAAAAGACTAAGGCACTGGATGTTGCAAAGCTAATGCACCCTAACAATATCCCAGATTTAGTAAAGAAGACCAGCTATCCCTTGCCAAGCTGTTCCAATATGCCCTGAACACTAAATGTGAAGAATTATCCACATATGTCCTCCCTATAAAAAGCATGACAATGTATTATGGCTAAAATATATTACCACTCCATCAATCTATTCTCAATCATCAACAAACTGATAGGTATTATGGTCAACTGACCTATTAAGTGTCCCTTGATCTCCAAGACCTGATCAATGATGGCAGCTTTGCTTCCATGAGGACCACTTGGTTGTAGAACCCTGAACAGCCTTTTACCTCATGTGGATGCAAGGACTGAATTCCAGAGAACTGTTGAGTGTCTTTGACCTTGACATCAAAGCAGCATTGGACTGAATGTGATATCAAGAGGCCTCGGCAAAATTGAAGCCAACAAGAATCTCTCCATTGGTTGGAGTCATTCACAGCACAAAGACTCTCACTTGACTTTACCACAGGAATTCTTCAGGGTATTGTCTTCAGCCCAACAATCTTCCACTGCTTCATCAACGAAATTCCCTCCAAATCCTCAGATACTGAAATGGCCAGTGCCCGAGTGCAGCAAGACTTTTGGAGAATTTGGTCTTGAGCTACTCAGTGGCAACACACAAGTGCCAGTCAATAATGATACGCAACAGGAGAGAATCTTTTCATTGCTTCTTGACATTCAACAGTGTTAGTGTTGCTGAAGCTCGAGACATCAACCATCCAGGGAATTATTATTGACCAGAAATACAAGGGGACCGTTTGAATAAATAATGTGGCTACAAAACAGATGTGAGGCCTGAGTATCATTTGGCAAGTAACTCAACTCCTGACTCACTAATGTTTACAAGGCACAAGAGAAGAAGGCAAAGGAATATTATCCATTTACCTGGATAAGTGAAGCTTCAACAACACCCAACAAGGAGTTCTCCCACAGAATCTGTGGAATTCCCTCCGTCCACCACTGACACTCAGTAGCAGCAGTGTGTCCCATTTACAAGATGCACTACAGAAATTCACCAAAGATCCTCGGACAGCACCTTCCAAACCCACAACCTCTTCCACCTGGAAGGACAAAATCAACATGGGAACACCACCACCTGCAAGTTCCCTACCAAGCCATTCACCATTCTGACTTGGAAGTGTATTGCCAGTCCTTCACTATTGTTGGGTCAAAAGTTCTGCAATTCCCTCCCTAAAGGCATATGAGTCACCCACAGCAGGTGGTACGCTGTGGTTCATAAAGCAAGTCACCACCACCACCCTTTCAAGGACAACTAGGGGCGGGCAATAGAAGCTGGCCCAGCCAGTGATGTCAGCGCCCCACAAATGAATAAAAAAAATCATTACTGCCTCAGAGTGTGGTGGATGCTGGGACGCTGAGTAAATTTGAAGAAAGAGATAGACATATTTTTAATTAGAAATGGAGTAGCGTGGCACTGAGACTGGGATGGGGATCAGTGATGATTGTATTAAACGACAGCCTGGGCTCAAGGAGCAGATCTGTGTACTCCTGCTCCTAGCTCTTATGTTATAATGAGAAGCTTGGCACCATCCACAGCGTAGCAGCCCACATCTGTTGGATATTTAGCTCCATTGCCATTATCACACTTCGGCTGCAGTGTTTACAATCTATGGAATACACTATAGCAAGCTGCAGCATGTTGGCTCAGTAGTTAGCATTGCTGCCTCACAGCGCCAGGGACCCTGGTTTAATTCTACCCTTGGTGACTGTCTGCGTGGTGTTTGCACATTCTCCCGGGTTTACTCCGGGTGCTCCGGGTTCCTCCCACAGTCCGAGGATGTGCAGGTTAGATGGATTGGCCATGTTAAATTGCCCATATTGTTCAGAGATGTGCAGGCTAGGGGGGTTAATCGTGGGAAATGTAGGTTAAAGGAATGGGTCATGATAGATTGCTTTTGGGAGGGTTGTAATGGATTTGATGGGCCAAATGGCTAGCTTCCGCATTGTAGGGATTCTATGAAACTATCCAAGACTCCTGCAACCTCTTCTTATGATCCAAGAACTCCCACTGTGTAGAAAATCAAGGGTAGCAGAACCCAGGAACACAGTGGACTATGAGTGTCCTTTCAAGTTATACATTGTGCTGATTTGGAGCTATATTGCCACCAATTCGCTGCTGCTGGGTCTAACTTCTGGAAATTACTCTCTGATGGCAATGTGTGAGCTTACACCACTGCAATTATTCAAGGAAGCATCTCACCATCATTGTCTCAAAGGAAATTAAAGATGAACAATAACTTACTTTCCAAACAATAACTTTTCTTTAAAGCCAGCAGATAGTAACTTTAAAAAGTGTTTTTCTTCAACTTTAAGTGCAAAGCAGATTATAAGGTTTGGAACTGTCTTCCACAAATGGCAATGGATGCTGGATGAATTGTTAATTTTAAATCTGAGAAAGATACTTTTCATTAAGCAAAGTTATTAAGGGATATGGGCCAATGGCAGGTATATGGAGTTAGGCCACAGATCAGCAATGATCTCATTGAATGGCAGGACAGGCTCAAGGGGCTGAATGGCCTACTCCTGTACCTATCTTCCTATTATCACTTAGAGTCACAGAATCATAGAGATGTACAGCATGGAAACAGACCCTTCGGTCCAACCCATCCAGACCAACCAGATATCCCAACCCAATCTAGTCCCACCTGCCAGCACTTGGCCCATATCCCTACAAACCCTTCCTATTCATATACCCATCCAAATGCCTCTTAAATATTGCAATTGTACCCGCCTCCACCACTTCCTCTGGCAGCTCATTCCATACACGTATCACCCTCTGCATGAAAAAGTTGCCTCTTAGATCTCTTTTATATCTTTCCCCTCTCACTCTAAACCTACGGCCTCTAGTTCTGGACTCTCCCACCCCAGGGAAAAGACTTTGTCTATTTATCCTATCCACAGCCCTCATGATTTTATAAAATTCATAATTTTATAATATTTATCTTTTATAATATTTTATCAGGTCACCCCTCAGCCTCCGATGCTCCAGGGCAAATAGCCCCAGCCTGTTCAGCCTCTCCTCATAGCTCAAATCCTCCAACCCTGGCAACATCCTTGTAAACCTTTTCTGAACCCTTTCAAGTTTCACAACATCTTTCCAATAGGAAGGAGACCAGAATTGCACGCAATGTTCCAACAGTGGCCTAACCAATGACTTCTCTTTTTTACATTGATTCAATCATTGGCTGGGAGACATGGTTCAACAGTATACCAGACACTGAAAATGGCAGTACCACAGTAAACCAGCTGGAGTCAATTTTTTCCAGAAGTCTTTAAGAATTCACAGCTAAACCCTGAATACAACTTTAGCCTCAATTTCCAACTAATATTTAAAGTTAATCTTACAAAGCATAACAGTGATCAACATGCAATATGATTTGTATAGCGACAGTTGTAGCATCATGGCACATAATGCATTCTCTCAGCAAAGGAGGCCATTCCTCCCCTCATACTGGATTAAAGTCCTGGGACTCCCTTTCAGCCAGCACTGTGAGTGTACCTCCAGCACTTGAAGAGAGGTTTCTGACATCATCTCAAGGTAAAATAAGGACGAGTCACAAAAACTAGCTTTGCTAGTGATACCCAAACTCCATGAACAGATAAAACATATTCAACCTATCATTCCAGCTCTGCTCTTTGAAATTATGCTTCACCCCACTTCCCTCTTTCTCCTCCTGTAAATTTGTCGTGCTCTCAAACTCAGATGTCACACAACACCAGGTTACAGTCCAATAGGTTATTTGAAATCACAGGGCACTGCTCCTTTGTCCTATAACCTGGTGTTGTGTGAATTCTGTCCACCCCATCCAACATCAGCACCTCCATATCAGGTCTCTCAAACTTGTCCAACTGCCCCTTTAAAATTATTTATGGAATCAGCTTCCACCTCCTTTTAGACACAAAATACCTGCAGATCCAAAATAGACAAACAGGAGGCTGGAAGAACACAGCAAGCCAGGCAGCAGCAGGAGGTGGAGAAATCAATGTTTCGGGTGTAATGCTTCTTCAGGACTCGTTACACCCGAAACGTTGACATCTCCACCTCGTGATACTGCCTGGCTTGCTGTGTTGCTCCACCTTCCTGTTTGTCTACTTCACGTCCCTTTAAATCAGTGTTCCAAATAACAACAACTCTCCAAGAGAGAGATAATGCAATTCCCCATCTCGATCTTTTTCCCATGGTTTGAAATCCACGACCTCTAGCAGTTGCCAGCTGAAATGGGGTTTCTCTTCGTCTTCATCTCCTCCATCACTACCTCTCGTGTTGCAGTGATACATTGACATTATAGTGATGCTGAGATAATACTGCTTTACCAGAAGTCCATCACCAAAGACAAGTGCGTGTGAAAGTGACACAGCTGGTAGCAATAAGGAACTGAGCTCTAGACAGGGCTTTTCGCACCCCATTTGTAATTTGTTGACATGAATGTAGCACTACATCGAAGCACAGCAGAAGTGAGATTGTAAGAACCTCGCAAGAACTTTTTTTAGAAATTTAAATAAAGTCCTTTCGGTTTCCATGGTTTCTCCCTCCACCGAAACCCCTCTTTTGAATGCTGTCCTTAATGGTGAATAATGTTTTGGGATCATCGTCCTTTTGTGCTAAATGGTGCAGCTGAATTAAGTTCCCAATGAGTGAGTTATCCTTTGACTCACTCTTTACAGCTATGTACAACCATGACCAAGATTAGTCATTGCAATCAGGTTTTCTGGAAACTTTTAATAACTCACAGTTAATTCCTGAATACTGGTCATGATAAACAACATATCTTCTCCAATCTATCTGACTGTGCTGCTGCCCAGCTCCTGTGCTTATGTCACTATTTACTTCATGAGGTGAAACATTAACCCATAACACTACACTGCCTCCCCTCCCACACACACAAATGTCATTGCTAAACCACCAACCCCTGCTTCATGGAATCACTACAGTGTGGAAGCAGGCCATTCGGCCCATTGAGTCCACAGTAACCCTCCGAAGAGCATTCCACCCAGACCCAGCCCCCAATCCTATAACCCTGCACCTACCACGGTGAATCTACTTAACCTACACATCCCTAAACACTATGGGGCAATTTAGCCTGGCCCATCACCTAACCTGCACATCTTTGGACTGTGGGAGGAAACCAAAGCACCCAGAAGAAATCCACACAGACACAGAGAGAATGTACAAACTCCACACAGACAGTCACCCGAAGTTGGAATTGAACCCAGGTCCCTGACACTGGGAGGCAGCAGTGCTAACCACTGAGTCACTGTGCTACCATTCACATTTCCACCAACATGTTAATAACAAAGGTTGACCCTGTCTGATGCCTTTATAACTCTTCCTAATCTAGTTGTCGGTATCTCTGTTGAAGGGAATGGTTAGTGCTCAGCACTCAGTCTCAAGTGCCA
Organism: Chiloscyllium plagiosum; assembly: GCF_004010195.1. Taxonomy (NCBI): domain Eukaryota; kingdom Metazoa; phylum Chordata; class Chondrichthyes; order Orectolobiformes; family Hemiscylliidae; genus Chiloscyllium; species Chiloscyllium plagiosum. The sequence continues at coordinate 68,334,315 of NC_057722.1, read as the reverse complement.
GTCCTTGAGGTCGTTCATGAAGAATGAGTCTTATTATCTCACTCTGGGTCTTTCCTGGTGGCATTTAACAGTATCAGAGCCTTTCTATTTCCCAGGGCCTGTGTGGAGAATCATAGAATCCTTACATTGTGGAAGCAGGCTATTTAGCCCATCAAGTACACACTGACCCTCCACAAAGTGTACCCTATCCCTGTAACCCTGCATTCCCATGGCTATTCCACCTTGCCGACATCTCTGAACACAATGGGCAATTTTAGCATGGCCAATCCACCTGACCTACACATCTTTGGACAGTGGGAAGAAACCAGAGCACCCAGAGGCAACCCATGCAGACATGAGGAGAATGTGCAAACTCCACATAATTCACCAAAGGTTGGAATTGAACCCAGGTCCCTGGCACTGTGAGGCAGCAGAGCTAACCCCACCATGATGCCTTGGAGTCTGCAGGAAATATGGTTGCTCGATGACTGTACCTTCTGCCTGGCAGACTCTTACCTCCACCTTTAGTCCAAGTCGGAATCTTTGCTCAGTGGTAGCAATTATACCACATGGGCTGTTGGTCTCTTTGAGTTTCCTTCTTTCATCTTATTCAGTCATGACCGTCTGAGATAATGGAATGTCTGAGCAAGACAACAAAAAAAGTTGAATCTTTAGCCTTCTACTCATTCACAATTTTGCTGATGAAAGTTCATTGCTTAATGGTGTAACCCTGAAAATTTGGAAGGTCAAATATACACTGTTACTGGTCTATTCTTTAACATAAGCACTTTGAGAGTTTTGACACCTCTGTCCATTTCTTCACGAACATGTGGGTAGAGTGGCAAACTGGTCACATAGTGAAATCCAAATTATTTAATGCATTAACCCTAACATTCATTTATGAACCGTGGTTCACTATTAATTCAATATTATTGAATCTAATACTTATTCATCCAGATTACCATATGTGGATACAGTGCATTTTTGGGTCTCCAATGTACCCTGGGCTGTGGTGGTGTGGAATCTCCTGATTTCAGTGGTGAGCCTCTGGAATTCTCTGCCACAGAAAGTGGTTGAGGGCAAAAGCAACTGCACAGAGACCGATACCCCATCACCAAATCGTCCTTTAATCTACACATGAAGAGTCCTTACTCTGGCACAACCTCAACAGAGTCAACAGCCAGGTCCTCTGACACTGCTGTTTTTTTTTACTTTATTAAACAGTGCAAAATGCAGTTAACAATAAACAAAGCAGCAGTTCACAAAAAATCTCCCACTATATACAGGGGAAGGACAGCAAAGCCAAACCTCAAACTCCACCGTTCAGCCAGTTTTCAGGGAGATGAGGACAAACCTCAAGTCTCACTTCCATTCATCACAAAGTTAACAGTAACAAACACAGACAAGACAATGCAGTCAAATCAGAAACAGTGCATAGAACACAGATCCAATAGAGCTATAAAAGACACCTGACAACCATCCACATCACGTACTTATCAGACCGTCCTTGGCTAGCCTTCCTGCAGGACAGTTGGCCTTCCGGCCTCTGGCCATCCTGTGTACTGACCAACCCTCCCAAGGCCCACTTTCCGCCAGGCTGATCGTCGCCACTCAGCTCCTAGTCACCCCGCGTACTGACCGGACTACCCTGGGCAGCCTTTCTACGGGCTGGTTGTTGGCCTTTCGGTCTCTGGTCACCCTGCGTACTGACTGACCCTCCCCAGCCTGCATTCCTCCAGGATGGACTTCAGCCATCTGCTCCTGGTCACCCCACTTACTGACCAAAACACCCCTGGGCTGCTTTGCTACAGTCGGGCTGTCAGCCTTCCAGCAACCGGCCACCCCGCGTACTGACTGACCCTTTCCCCTGGCCAGTATTCCTATGGACCAGCCATCATCACCCCACGTACTGACCAAAACACCCCTGGGCTGCTTTGCTACAGTCTGGCTGTCAGCCTTCCAGCAACCGGCCAACCCGCGTACTGACTGACCCTTTCCCCTGGCCAGTATTCCTATGGACCAGCCATCAGCTGTCCAGCTCCCAGCCTGCCACCGTACTGACCAGCCCTCCTCCGGTTGGCCTTCCTACAGGCTGCCGTCAGCCAACTGGCTCTGCCTCCCCACGTACAGACCAGCCTGGCCTATACCGGCTTTCCTGTGAGGACGCTATGAGTTGCCAGGCCCCGCCTGCCATATGTACTCTCAGGCTCCTCCCGGCCCACTTTCTTCCAGGCTGGCCATCAACCCTCGGGCCCCTAGCCAACCCACATATTGACAGGCTGGTCATCGCTCCTCCAGGCCCCAGCCAGCCCACATATAGGCTGCCCCTCCCTTGACCAGCTTCTCTACGAGTACACTGTCGGCTGTCTAACTCCCAGCCACCTTGCATACGAATAGACCCACCCCCAGCCTAATTTCCCTCAGGTCGTTAATTGACCCTCACACAAATACAATTAATTACAAACCCCACCTACATTAACAAAATTCACAAAATCTTCACAATACAGATTTCCAGTACAAAGGCAGAGTCCACACCAACAGGCAGCAAATGCACACTCCGCAGCACACACAGGTGTTCAGTCTCCACATAAAGAACCAGGCCCACTCACAGGAAAACAGTGCATTGTGAAAGTGCAGTTAACTCACAGGGGCAGAGTCCACTCCCAAAGGCAGAGTCCACTCCTGAAGGCAGAGTCCATTCCCAAAGGCAGAGTCCATTCCCAAAGGCAGAGTCCACTCCCAAAGGCAGAGTCCACTCCCCGATGCAGTAAATGCTCAACTCCCAGCACACATACAGGTGTTCAGTCTTTACAGTGGCCTAGTTCCCCATAAAGGGCCAGGCCTACCCACAAATACAGCTCATCTGGAAAGATGTATTTTCTCGCAGGGACTCATTCCAAACACCAAAGAAAAGTGAAAACACATTCAAAAAAAGAAGTGAAAACACAAAATCAACATTGTTCTCTTCTTAAAGTAACAGAAAAAAGAGTAACACACAGGCTATACCCAGCCAGAGAAACAACAGTTCCAGAATGAGAACTGAGTTACACCTGAAACACATTGACTTTGTGAATCAGGCAGTTTAAAAATCAGTCCTCAATAAAAAAAAATACAAGTTAACAAATCGGCTGTAAATAATTCAGTCAGTTCAGGAATCAGCTTTCCTCCAAAAACAAACAGAAACCAACAGCAGCAGTACACACTGGATGAGGGCAGCCAGCTCACACTCAGTCCCCTCCCTGACACAGAGAGTCCTTGACACTGATCCCGCTCCCTCAGAGCCAGCTCTCAGATTGAACAGGACCTCTGGCACCCCTGTTTATATCTGTCAGCCAGGGCTCCCTGATTGTACCAGGTTAACAATCCCAATCAGGGAATTCATATTCTGTGAGTTGGCTGACCTCACTACAAGTCCAAAACATTCAAAGTTTTCAATAAGGGGTTTGATATAGTTAGAACAAAAAACAAAGAACAACGAAAATTACACAACAGGAACAGGCCCTCCGTCCCTCCAAGCCTGCACCAATCCAGATCCTCTATCTAAACCTGTCAGCTATTTTCCAAGGATCTGTATCCCTCTACTCCCTGCCTATTCATGTACCTGCCTAGATACATCTTAAATGACACCATCGTGCCTGCCTCTACCACCTCCGCTGACACACACTCCAGGCAACCACCATCCTCTGCATAAAGAACTTTTCACGCATATCTCCCTTACACTTTTCCTCTCTCAGCTTGAACTCATGACCCCGAGTAATTGTGTCCCCCGGGAAAAAGCTTCTTGCGATCCACCCTGTCTATACCACTCATGATTTTGTAGACCTCAATGAGGTCCCGCCTCAACCTTCGTCTTTCTAATGAAAATATTCTTAATCTACTCAACTCAGTTCTTAGAACTGAAGCTTTCAAAGGGGTTGGGAAGGATCCAGGAACAGAAAACTGCATTGGATAATCAGTTATGATCATGTGGAATATCACAGCAGCCCCAAAGGGCCGAATGGCGTGCTCGTGCTCCTATTTTCTGTGTTTCTTTGTTTCTCTAACCAATATGATCAATAATCTAGGACTATTAGGTAGATCTTCCCTCTGAAATCAAACCAATCTAAACCTCGACTTTGCTGAAGTCCATGCAGAAAGGCTGATGAAGTCCATACAGAAAGGCTGATGAAGTCCATACAGAAAGGCTGATGATAACATTGAACATAGAACATAGAAAAGTACAGCACAGAACAGGCCCTTTGGCCCACGATGTTGTGCTGAGGTTTAATCCTAATGTAAAATATAATAACTTAACCTACACATCCCTCAACTCACTGCTACCCATGTGTCTGTCCAGCAGTCGCTTAAATGTCCCTAATAACTCTGCTTCCACCACCACCGCTGACAACACATTCCATGCATTCGCAACTCTCTGCGTAAAGAAGCTACCTCTGACTTCCCCTCTATACCTTTCTCCTAATATCGTAAAACTATGACCCCTCATGCCAGCCAATCCTGCCCTGGGGAAAAGTCTCTAGCTATTGACTCTATCCATTCCTCTCATTATTTTGTACACCTCGATCAGGTCACCTCTCTTCCTCCTTCTCTCCAGAGAGAAAAGTCCGAGCTTAGTCAACCTCTCTTCATAAGGCAAGCCCTCCAGTCCAGGCAGCACCCTGGTAAAATAACAAATCCGCATTGATCCGTAATAATGGACCAGTGTGGGTTTGGTAGCTGATGGTACAAGTATGACAGATTGAAATGCAATCTTCCATAGCTTTTGAAATTACCAGTCACCATTTGAACTGATGTGTCCTTGCTCTTTATTCATTTGATGGCTGCCATGTAGTTTTTAGGAACCATCATCCTATGGCCTGGAGATGACTCGTCTTACATTGAAGATCAGAAAGTCATCAATTATTGTCAAGTGTATCCCCTGCTCATATTCCAGAACTAGAGAGGCCATAGTCTAAAGATTAGGGCCAGACCATTCAGGAAGGATGTTAGGAAGCACTTCTACACACAAAGGGTGGGGAAGGTTTGGAACTCTCTTCCACAAATGGTAGTTGAATTTGGATTGGTTTAAAATCTGAGGTAAATAATTTGTTGCTAAGCCAGGTTTATTGAAAAATATGGTACAAAACCATGTACATGAATTGGGGACAGTGATCATAGAATCCCTACAGTACAGAAACAGGCCATTCTGCCCTTGAAGTCTGCACTGACACTCCAAAAAGCACCCTACCCTGATAACCCAGGTGGCCAATCCACCTAACCTGCATGTCTTTGGACTGTGGGAGCAAACTCATGCAGATGTGAGGAGAATGTGCAAACTCTATAAGGACAGTCACGCAAGGCTGGCATCAAACCGGGGTCCCTGGTGCTATGAGGCAGCTGTGCCAAATACTGAGCCACTTTGCTGCCTGTGGACTCAGCCATGGGCTCATTGAATGGTGGAACAGGCTGAAGGGGTTGAATGGCCTTCCCTTGTTCCTATTTTTATATTGTTTTAGTGACAGAATCGTTGGGTGATAGGCTGGTCAGTCAGCCTGGGCAATGTGCCCTGACCTGAATACAGGGTGTGTTTTCCAAATGTGCTGCTAAACTCTCTGAGGTTGTTCCTTGACACTGAAGTTTGTGGTAATATTGCTTCAGAATTGGACAAAACCACTGAATATTTGTTTTTGGTCATTTTTGGAAACTATTGGATTAATACACATGTTTTTAATCCAGCTTTGTTTCAGATATTTTGACAAGTTCATTTCAGTGTTAACTCATCTGACCCTTCTCCTTCCCCTCTCCCATACATGCTCCTCCATTGATTTATTTCTGCTGAATCAGCCAGAGAGTGCTCTCAATAAAATAAATTCACAACCTTGTGTTTTAGAAACGATAACCTAGCCTTGATGGAATTCCAGCATTGCTTCATCTGATGAAGCATTATTACCCAAGATGACTGAGATAACTATTGGGGTTATTAGTGGTAGATTTGTTAAAACTGAGCTTTTAATAAGGTGAGCTAATTATCACAGGATTGCACAAATGTTTTTGCAGTACAAAGGTGTACAAAGCTGTAAGCCAAGTGCTGGAAAGTGGGATGAGTACAGTTTGGTAGTTGTTTTTGACTGGCATAGACATGATGGGCTGAATAGCCTTATTTTTTGTGTTGCAGGCCTCTGTGAGTCTATCAGAAGGAAGCCATTTGGCCCAAGTTGCTTGTACCAGCTCATCATTACCTCATGCCTAAATTGATGAAGCAATGTGTTTGAGGTGGTATGGTGGCTCAGAGGTTAGCACTGCTGCCTCACAGTGCCAGGGACCTGGATTCCACCCTCGGGTGACTATCTGTGTGGGTTTCCTCCCATGGTCCAAAGATGTGCAGGCCAGGTGGATTGGTCCTGGAAAATGTAGGGTTACAGGATGGGGTGAGATGCTTTTCAGGGGGTCAGTGTGAACTCAATGGGCTGAATGGCCTGTTCGTCACTGTAGGAATTCTATGATTCCAGTGCCAGACTTCAGCTTTTCCACCCGCACACATTATTTCTGTCCAATACTCATCTGAAACCCTCTTGAATATCTCAATTGAACTTACCTCACTACATTTCCAGGCAGAACATTCCAGACCCTAATTCCTCACTGAGTGAGTGATAGTTTTCCCTCACTTCATAATTATAGAATCCACACGGAGCAAAAAGAGACCATTCAAGTCTGCACTGACCCGCTGAAGGACACCTCACACTATCCCCAGAATCCTATATTTAGCATGGCTAATCCACCTGGACCGAACATCTTTGGGCTTTGGGAGGAAACTAGAACACCCAGAGGAAACCCACGTAGACACGGGGAGAATGTGCAAGCTCCATAAAGGCAGTCACCTGAGGGTGGAACCAAACCCAGATCCCGTGAGGCAACTGCACTAACCACTGAGTCACCATGCCATACCTAAATCACTGTGTTGCCTCTTGCTTCTTTCCCTACTTGCGCAACGTTTCAGAGAACACCTCTGGGACACCCGGACCAACCAACCCAACCACCCCGTGGCTCAACACTTCAACTCCCCCTCCCACTCCACCAAGGACATGCAGGTCCTTGGACTCCTCCATCGCCAGACCATAGCAACACGACAGTTGGAGGAAGAACGCCTCAT
>NC_057722.1:68279547-68327160 GCF_004010195.1 Chiloscyllium plagiosum | reverse complement strand
GCCTGACCTGCTGCGCTTTTCCAGCAACACATTTTCAGCTCTGATCTCCAGCATCTGCAGTCCTCACTTTCTCCTCTTGCTTCTTTTACCAGTCACTTTTAAATCTATGTTTTCTTGTTCCTGTTCCTTTTATGCGCTGGAACAATTTTTCCTTATCAACGCTATCCAATCCATTCGAGATTTTCGAAAACCCCTATCAGATCTCAGAGACAAGTGTCAACAGGCAATGGCAGTGGTGGTGATGTGTGTGTGTGTGTATATGTGTGTGTGTACATGTGTGTGTGTGTATGTGCATGCGTGTGTGCAAACGTGTGTGTATGTGCGTGTCTGCGTGCATGTGTGTGCACATGTGTGTGATAGGGGGATTTTGAAGGGACACATTCAGAGGTATGGATGGTACAGCCAGCACTAAGTCCCTGCCATCCTTCCTCCAGCCTGAGGGGTATGTAGTCGAGAAAAGTTTTTTTAAACCACTGGTATAATTAGAAAACTTCTGCAATCAGCGCTTCATTTGGATCTCACAAGCTGCTTCAGTTCTCAGCAATGTTTAGGTTTATGGGAAAAAATGTAAAACAAAAACACAGAGAAATGTGGTGATACAGCAGCTGTTACAACAAGAACTTTTCACAGGGCTAACGTGGCATAGCTCTCACTGCAGTGTATTTCAGAATACTTGATCTGAGCTGGCAAGATCTGAACAGGGAAATATATGCTGTGGAGTCTCATAGGAGAATAAGACTACGGCCAGATTGTGGGAGAAGCCAACAGGTAACCCAACATGGCTGGCACAGTGGCTCAGTGGCTAGCAATGCTACCTCATCACACCAGGGACCTGGGTTCGATTCCATTCTTGGGTGACTGTCTGTGTGGAGTTTGCACATTTTCCCCGCGTTTGTGCGGGTTTCCTCCGGGAGCTCTGGTTTCCTCCCATCATGTGCAGGCTGGATGGATTGGCCATGCTAAAGTGCTCAGAGATGTTCAGGCTAGGTGGGTTAGCCAAGGTAAGTGTAGGGGAATGGGATTGAGGTGCAGACTTGATGGGCCAAATGGCCTTTTTCTGCACTGCAGGAATTTTAAGTTACATTGGGAACACGTTGTTCCTTTTTTATGCTTTTGCCAAACTGTGAGTCAAGTTTCTCACTAAACAGTGTCAAGTTCAAATTAAGGGGATTCTAGCTTGATAAGAGCCTTGTTACTGGGCCAAACTAATTCCATTAATATTCAGCTTCCCATCTCACTAAACAAGTTAGATCTTGAAATTTCTCTGATGCTGGACTGGGGTGGACAAAGTCAAAAGTCCCATAATACCAAGTTATAACCCAATAGGTTTATTTGAAATCATAAGCTTTTGGAGCACTGCCCTTTCATCAGGTGAAGTATCTGGCAAAGGAGCAGTGCTCCAAAAGCTTGTGATTTCAAATAAACCTGTTGGACTATAACCTGGTGTCATGGGACTTCTGACTTGGAGATTTCTCAGCTTGGAAGTCTGAGTGTGTACCTGGCAACATTAGCTCAGTGCTGGCCACAAGAAGTCTCAACAACTCAGGGCATGATCCACAGCCACCAACCGCCCCCAGCCCACATCCACCAGATATTGGCATCCAACACTTGCCAAGCCTTCTTTTGGGCCGACGGAGATTAAACTGTTTGCCAAAGCTCATGCCATGTTTCTCAAGTAGGTTTATCACTCAAATAGCTGGCAATGCCACCGTCTTGATAGAAGGGGAGAACATTTGGACATGGAAGAGTAGAAACTAATGGGAAGTATTTTCACAGGAGCAAAGAATTGTATTTATATAACAGCCTCACACATCAGGAAGTATTGGTGCTCTCCACCATTCACCAGTAAATTTCTGAATTGCTGCCACCATTTCCATGCAAACCAACTTGCAGCCATCTTGGGACTCTTAATTATGGAGGACCAACTTTGGCCATGTTACTTGAAGGAGAAATGTTGGGCAGGACTTTCCGGCTCTTCCTCGACTAATGCCATGGGATAAAACCATGAGATCATAAGATAGAAGAACAGCCATAGGCCATTCAGCCCATCATGTCTGCTACCCCATTCAATGATCGAGTATTGCTCAACACTCCACTTTTCTGCCTTTTCCCTTTAACCCTTGATTTCCTTACTGATTAAAAATCTGTCTATCCCAGTCTGGAATATAATCAATGACCCAGCTCCAGTGGCCCTCTGTAGTAGAGAAATCCACACACTCACAAAGATCTGAGAGAAGAGATTCCTTCTCATCTCTGCCTTAAATGTGTGACCCCTTATTCTGAGATATGCCCTCTGGTCCTAGACTCTCCCAGAAGAAGAAACAACCTTGTATCTTTTTTATCTGCATGTGATTAATTTACAGCTGCAAACCTCCTCTTGATTTCAAAGGAACCTTTTCATGTTTGTGTTGCAACACCAACTCTGAAAACTTCAAATGCTGTTCAGTTCCAAGGGTTGCGCTTTCCATCATTGTGTTGACGGTCTACGGGCTGTGGTATTTTTAAATTGAATGCTATGTTTCTCTTACAGTGACTATGTGAGGATATGGATAAAAGAAACCGATCGCTCAACATTTTGCATAAACTGGAAGCTTGCCATAATACCAGAGGAAAGGAAATGGTCTGTTTGAAACAGTGGGCTGGAAAGGCACATGGACACATCTGTCAGGTCATTGTTTTCCAATGCTTTACAGTCGAACACGGATGTGTGAGATTGAAGAAACCCGCCCCCCAACCTGTTCCTCCGTGACAATGATAACTGTATCGGCACTGCCTCATGGTCCCATGAGGAGCTTGAACAGTTCATCAACTTTACCAACACCTTCCACCCTGACCTCAATTTCACCTGGACCATCTCAGCAAACTCCCTCCCCTTCCTGGACCACTCCATCACCGTCTCTGACGACCGACTACAAGCCCACTGACTCCCACAGCTACCTAGACTGCACCTCGTCCCACCCTACCTCCTGTAAAAATGCCATCCCTTATCCCCAATTCCTCTGCTTCTGCTGCATCTCTTCCCAGGATGACTAATTCCACCTCAGAAAGTTTCAGATGGCCTCCTTCTTCCACGATCACAACTTCCCTTCCCACATGGTTGACAATGCCCTCCAGCGTATCTCCTCCACTTCACGCACCACCGCCCTTGAACCCCACCCTTCCCAACATGACAAGGACAGAAACCCCCTGATCCTCACCTTCCACCCCACCAACCTCCGCATATAACGCATCATCCTCTGCCACTTCTGCCACCTCCAAATGGACTCCACCACCAGAGAAATATTCCCTCTCCACTCCTATCAGCATTCTGAAAAGGCCATTCCCTCCGTGACTCCCTCGTCAGGTTCACATCCCCCACCAGCCCAGACCCCACTCTTGGCACCTTCTCCTGCCACCGCAGGAAGTGCAAAACCTGTGCCCACACCACTTACCTCTCTTCCGTCCAAGGCCCCAAGCGATCCTTCCACATCTGACAGAACTTTACCTATACCTCTACCAATGTCATCTACTGCATCCGTTGTACCCGGTGTGGTCTCCTTTACATCGGGAAGACAGGACGCCTTCTTGTGGATCGTTTCAGAGACCATCTCTGGGACACCTGCACCACCAACCCCACCACCCTGTGGCTGAACACTTCAACTCCCCTCCCACTCCGCCGAGGACATGCAGGTCCTGGGCCTCCTCCACCACCAAACTGTTACCACCTGACGCCTGGAGGAGAAACGCCTCATATTCTGCCTCAGAACCCTGCAATCACACGGGATAAATGTGAATTTCAACAACTCCCTTATTTCCCCTCCCCCCCACATTATCCTAATCCCAAGCCTCCAACATGGCACTGCCCTCCGGACCCATCCACCACTGCCCCCTCTGACCTATCACCTTCTCCCTCACCTTCATCCACCTAGCTTTCCCAGCTACCTCTCGCCAACACCACCCCCCTCCCATTTATCTCTCAGTCCCGACCCATGACAAAATAACATTCCTGCTGAAGGGCTTATGCCCGAAATGTCGATTCTTTCGCTCCTCAGGTGCTGCCTAACCTGCTGAGCTTTTCCAGCACCACACTCTCGACATTGAAGAAACATTGTTGAACATCATCATCAATTTATGGCATTTATGTGGTTAATCTGCTGTTTGACCCCCTACTGGTTTGCAGCTGAAAGTAGTTTGATTCTTGCTTTTAAATCTATTAAACATCTGTCAGGAATAAGTAATATTTTGGACCTTAGAACCCAGGAAATCTGAACTGAGGCACACAGCTAGCAAGGCAGTTGGTGGGTATCAGATGAGCTTTGCTGTGCTCAGTAGAGGAGAGTTTTAACACTGAAGTACTTCAAACATACATTGTACATTGAGGAGCAGACACACACATCTCAATGATATCTGTATGGAAACATTTATTTTAGTCACTTGTCATACAGAGCATTAGCATTAGCAAGCCAGTTCTGTTTGAACCAATCAGCAGCCTTTCCTCATGCAGTATAAATTGTTGTTCCCTTTGACTTTTGGCATTCTTACATCTGTCTTGATGAGCAGAGGCTTCAACAATATTTGTAAGCCTCAAGGACTTGTTGTTGTACAAGCATTATTAAATCAAACTTTACAAATTCCAGTCCATTTCTAAATAGTGCAAGATCTGGACAATATCCAGGTTTGGGCTGACATGGAAAGTATGATTCATGCTACACAAGGCATAGGCAATGACCATCTCCAACAAGAGATCATCTAACCACCACCCCTTGACGTTCAATGGCATTAGCATCATTGAATTACCCTACTATTAACATTCTGGGGCCTACTATTGAGCAGACACTGAATGGGAATGGCAATATCAATACAATGACTACAAGAGCATGTTAGGGGCTAGGGATACTGCAGCAACTGACTCACCTCTTGACTGCCCAAAGGCTGTCCAATGAGTCACAGCCTCAGAGTGAAGGAACTGAGATGGGGAGAAATTTCTTTTCAGTGAGTGTATGAAACCCATTGCCACAGAGGGCTGTGGAGGCCAAGTCATTAAGACAGAGAGAGATACGTTCTTGATGAGTAAAGGGATCAAAGTTATGGTGAGAAAGCAGTAGAATGGTGTTGAGAAACATATCGGCCATGACTGAAGGGTGGAACATTTTTGAAGAACCGAGAGGCCTAATTCTGCTCCTTATCTGTTTCTCAATCCCATACTCCACCTTCTCCCTGTAATGTTTGAGCATCTTACTAATCAAGAAGCTATCTCTATCTTAAAGACACTCAATGTCTTAGCCTCTGCAGCCTTCAGCAACAATGAATTCCATAGATTGACCACCCTCTGGCTGAAGAAATTTCTCCTTATCTCTATTCTAAAGGTCATTCATTCAGTCTGAATTTGAAGACTCAATAACAAGGGGATATAATTTTAATGTGAAAAGCAGGAGCGTTAGTGGGGATTTAAGGAAAAGCTTTTGCAGTGAGAGGGTGGTGAGTTTCTGGAATGCACTGCCTGGGAGAGTTGAACCAAGAAACCTCACAACCTTTAACAAGTTCTTAGATCAACACTTAAAGTCATAACAATCACGGTGGCTCAGTAGTTAGCACTGCTGCCTCAGGATGCCAGGGACCCAGGTTCGATTCCAGCCTCAAACGACTGTCTGTGTGGAGTTGGCATGTTCTCCCTGTGTCTGCATGGTTTCCTCCCACAGTCACAAAGATTTGCAGGTTCAGTGAATTGGCTATGCTGAATTCCCCATAGTGTTCAGTGTAGGCTAGGGGCATTAGTCAGGGGAAATGTAGAGGAATATGTGGGATACTCTTTGGAGGGTTGGTATGGGCTTGTTTAGCCAAATGTCCTGTTCCCACACTGTAAGGATTCTGTGATTTAAGGGCCTAGAGAATGTGATGATTAGGTTCAAAGGGCCTAATTGGTTTTGTAAGACTCTATGGACCCTCCCAAACAAGAGTACAACCCTCACCTCTCTGCTTTTGTTCTTCATGAATGACTAATTAATAGAAATAAAAATTGTGAAAGATGTAAAAGGAACTTCCAAGGCAGTCAGTTGTTTTGCGGTCACCATTGAAACAACTTTGAGGGAAAACCATTTTCTATTTGCAGCCAAATGGCAAACACATTCTGCAAACATGGTGTCTACAATCTTTCTCTTCTGTCAATGGATGAAAAAGAACTTGGTTCTTTGGATTTGGAGCAACTTCCTAAGTAATTGACAGGCCAGTGTATTGAAGTGCAACTTTTTCAGTCACTTGCAAAATGCACCCCATAAACTATTTGTCTAGGACACAATGTTGTGGTGTACCCACTATGTGGTGATACCCATCTGTGAAGCCATTTGACAGCGTTCTCTGTTGAAATCAACTCAATATGTTTTTTTTGTAAATTATTCATCAAATGAAAAATAACCTGGAGGGAGCCACTGCTAAATATGTACAGCTGACACTACTCCAGCAGAGAATTGAGGAGAGAAATGCGAAATGTAGATGATCACCAGTCTGAAGGGAAACAAGTATCAGGAGTCAAATCGACAGCCAATTATGCAATAGCAGGTAATAGAAATAAATGGGTGTGTTGAGAGTTGGAATAAGTTGCAAAGGATCTCTTCTCTTCCCATGTATGACTTTTAATAGGCAAATTACTGCACCCATGAGTTTTCCTGAGATGGAAGAAACTTGGTTCCCTACACGGATTTTTCTGAAGATCAGAAGTGAAGTACTCATAGAATCATATAGCACGGAAGCAGACTCTTTAGTCCATGCTGACCATGTTCCCAAATTAAACTAGTCCCACCTGCCTGCGCTTGGCCCATATCCCTCCAAATATTTCTTATTCATGAACTCTTCCAAATGTCTTTGGAAGGTTGTAACTATACACACATCCTTCACTTCCTCTGAAAGTTCTCTCAACAGATGAACCATTCTCGATGTTAAAACAGAAGCCTCTCAAGTCTTTTTAAAATCTTTCTCCTCTCACCTTAAAAATATACCCCTGGTCTTGAAATTCCCCACCCACAGGAAAAAAAACGCCAGCCACTCAGCCTATCTATACCCTTCATGATTTTATAAACCTCTATAAGGTCACCTCTCAGCCTCCTAGGCTCCAATGAAAACAGTCCCACCCTCTCCAGCCTCTCTGTATAACTCAAACCCTCCATTCCCAGCAACATCCTGGTAAATCTCATCTGTTAAAATAGACAGCAGGTACAAATCTTTATTACTCTCATAAAAAAGAGGCAAAAGTTACCCTTCAGTGCTCAATGGATCAAAGAGATCTTGGAATATTGAAAGGACATATTGTATATAGAGAAGGCAATTACAAACAGAAAAATAGTGAAGGATTCATTAATAAATGCAACGATCCAATGCCCAAGGTTGATTATTTCACTAAATGGTGAAAACATTCAAAGCACTTTGTGGCCCTATTTCATATTGCGATATTTACCTTTACTACCATACCAGGCAGTTAATTCACCACCTGACCCACCAGGGATACCCAAAACACAATTAGTGTCATGGTCGAGAATGCATAGAGCCAAACAATTTTGATTAGCCACAAAAACAGCCAAAAAATCCACAGTGACTTTGTATTCTATTTTGTTTTATAGTAAAATAAGTTGTAAATTATACAGTGCCACTATAAAAGTGCACATATTTATAGGGTCATAGAATCATAGAGATGCGCAGCACAGGAACTGACGCTTCGGTGAAACTTGTCCATGCCGACCAGATATCCTAAATCCATGTACTCCCATTTGCCAGCACTTGGCCCATATCCCTTCAAACCCTTCCTATTCATACCCCCATCCACATGCCTTTTAAATGTGGTAATTGTACCAGCCTCCACCACATCCTATGGAAGCTCATTCCATACACTCATCACCTTCTACATGAAAGTATTGCCCCTTAGGTCTCTTTTGAATTCTTCCCCTCTCACCCTAAACCTATACCCTCTAGTTTTGGACTCCTCCTACCCGGGGAAAAGACCTTGCCTATTCATCCAATCTATGCCTCTCATGATTTTATAAATCTCTATAAGGTCACCCCTCAGCCTCTGTCACTCCAGAGAAAACAACCTCAGCCTATTCAGCCTCTCCCTATAGCTCAAACCCTCCAATGCTGGCAACATCCTTGTAAATCTTTTCTGATCCCTTTCAATTTTTACAACGTCCTTCCTATACCAGGAAGACCACAATTGCAATCAGTTTTGCAAAAGTTCTGTCAGCCACAATATGACGTTCCAACTCTTATACTCAATGCTCTGACCAATAAAGGCAAGCATACCAAACACCTTCTTCACTATCTGATACAATGGTCCTGAATATCTGCTGACTGTAATTCTAGGCTGGGATTGTGCCACATCAGTATATCCATGAAGAACTCCAGCACAATTTGGTAGATCAAGAAGAAAGCATCATGATAAAAAAAATTGAAAGAATCATGAATACTGGAATTCAGAAACAATAATGGAAACTGCTGGAGAAACTCAGCAGGTCTGGTCACATCAGGGCAGAGAAAGCAGAGTTAACAGTTTGGGTCCAGTTATTCTGCTTCCGAACCCACCTTCAGAAAGCACCTTACTTGCTTGGGTAAAGAAGAAGGTCCAAAACGTCAGATAATTAAAATCGATCCCCCCTTACAGTCACAAGCCTTGTTTTTGTGGTCAATCTTCCTGAGTCTACATAAAATGCTTGACCCTTGTGCAAATACAGGCTCAGTTTGATAGAATCTCTGTTGAGATGTTCAAGTCCGATTGGTCCTGTACTGTTGAATGTCAGCATGACCTTGGCAGACCCTACCTGCACCACACTCTCTCTCATGTCCAACAAAGTAAGGATTCCCAGGAGATGGTGACAATGGGTGATATCTAAAAGGCAGAAGGTCACACTGGCAGGTGGAACACCGTTTTAGAGAATTAAAAACATCTTGTTATAGCAAGAGAGGTAAACATCAAAAATAGATGGAAAAATAAACAATTGTTGGTTGCAAATAATAGAGTGGGATTGCTTTAGGTGCAAAGATTTGTTTTAAACATCTCTACTTTTGACATCCATAATATTATTTCTCAACATATGAACAAATAAGAATTCAAAAGGTAATTGTATGCCATCTGACTGATTTCTATTTACTGATGTTTTAATTGCCTTCTCCTACACTGCAGAACTAATCCATCCTTTTAAAAAGTGATGGTGCTCATATATTACCTTCACCAATTTCTTGAACTCAGCACTCCAGCTCTGCATCTCTCTTCAATGATTTTGTGCTATCAGTCTTGACTGCTTGCTGCTCGGTGATGTTACTATCTTGAGATCTCAGTCAATCTATTTTCATCAGGCTGTCTTCACCAGCTCCTTTATCTTTCAACATTCTGGGGGAATTCTAAACTTGGAAGTCAGCATTTCAGCACAAAGTGATTTGCGACTTCCGTGGATCAACTCTATCCAAGTTGATCATAGCATCTCTGGGCTCAAAAACTTATTTGATATTTCAGCAGTGATATAAATAATTGAGAATCCATTGGAACTTTCAGAAGAACACCAAAATGTACTCCCACCGAGATCAAACAAAACATTTGGTGATAGTGGTCACGATTTCCTGGCCTTTATTATGCTCATGGACAGGGATAGGAAGGTATGGATTAGATTAGATTCCCTACAGTGTAGAAACAGGCCTTTCGGCCCAACAAGTCTACACCAATCCTCTGAAGAGCAACCCACCCAGACCTGTCCCCTTACCCTAGATTTACCCCTGACTCATGCACCTAACACTATAGGCAATTTAGCATGACCAAGTCACCTAACTTGCACATCTTTGGACTGTGGGAAGAAACCAGAGCACCTGGAGGAAACCCAAGCAGACACAGGAAGAACGTGCAAACTCCACACAGACAGTTGCCTGAAGTGGGAATTGAACCCGGGTCCCTGGCGCTTTGAGGCAACAGTGCTAACCACTGAGCCACCATGCCGCCCCAAAGTACTTAATTGGGGGAGGGGAAATGATAAGGCTATTAGGCAAGAACTGGGGCACCTAAATTGGGAACAGATGTTCTCAGGAAAATGCACAACAGAAATGTGGAGGTTGTTTAGGGAGCACTGGCTGATAGTGCTGGAGAGATTTGTCCCACTGAGGCAAGGAAGGAACGGCAGGGTGAAAGAACCTTGCGTGACAAGGGATGTGGAACATCTATTCAAAAAGGAAACTTACTGAAGGTTGAGGAAGCAAGGATCAGACAGTGCTTTAGAGGGTTACAAGGTAGTCAAGAAGGAACTGAAGAATGGACTGAGGAAAGCTAGAAGGTGGACATGAAAAAGCTTTAGCGGGTAGGATTAAGGAATACCCTAAGGTGTTCTAGACCTATGTGAGGCACAAGAGGAGGACCAGACTGAGGATAGTGGAGAGACGTTGCGCCTGGAATTGGAGGTAGTAGGTGAGGTCCTTAATGAATATCTTGTTTCAGTATTCACGACTGAGAGAGACCTTGATGTTCCTGAGGACAGTGTGAAACAGACTGATATACTAGAACAGAAGGGTGTACTGAAAAGTTTGAAAAACATAAGGATGGATAGATCCCCTGGGCCTGACGGGATATAGGCAAAGTTACTACAGGAAGCGAGGGAAGAGATTGCTGTGCCTTCAGTGATGTTCTTTGCCTTCTCACTATCCACTGGAATAGTGCCAGATGACTGGAGATTGGCAAATGTTAAACCCTTGTTCAAGAAAGGGAATAGGGATAATTACAGACCAATCAGTTTTACGTCAGTTGTGGGTAAAGAATGAGAGAGGATTCTGAGACACAGGATTTTTGATTACATGGAGGACCACAGTTTGATTAGACATAGTCAGTATGGCTTTGTGAAGGGCAGGTCATGCCTCACAAACCTTATTGATTTCTTTGAGGATGTGACAAAACACATTGATGAAGTTAGAGCAGTGGATGTAGTGTACATGGATGTTATCAAGGCATTTGATAAGGTTTCCCATGTTAAGCTCATTCAGAAAGTAAGGAGGCATGGGACACAGGGAAATTTGGCTGTCTGGATGCAGAATTGACTGGCCCATAGCAGATAGAGGATGGTGGTAGATGGAAAGTATTTAGCCTGGAGCTCGGTGACCAGTGGTGTTCCTCAGGGATCGGTTCTGGGACCTCAGCTCTTTGTGATTTCTATAAATTACTTGCTTGAGGAAGTGAAAGGTGGGCTAATGAGTTTGCCAATGACACAAATGTTGGTGGAGTTGTGGTTAGTGTGGAGAGTTGTGGTTAATGTTGTAGGTTGCAACATTGACAGGATGCAGAGCTGAGCTGATAAGTGGCAGATGGAGTTCAAACTGGAAAAGTGTGAAGTGGCTCACTTTGGAAGGTCAAATTTGAATGCAAAATACAGGGTTAAAGGTAGAATTCTTGGCAGTGTGGAGGAACACAGGGATTATGCGGTCCATGTCCTTCGATCCTTCAAAGTTGCCACCCAGATTGATAGGGTTGTTAAGAATGGGTATGGTGTTTTGATTAGCAGGGGGATTGAGTTTAAGAGCCACATGGTTATGCTGCAGCTCTATATAGACCTGGTTACACCACACTTGCAATATTATGTTCAGTTCTTGTCACCTCATGAAGGAAAGATGTGGAAGTTTTAGAAAGGGTGCAGAGGAGATTTACCAGGATGCTGCCTGGACTAGAGGGTTTGTCTTATGAAGAAAGGTTGAGGGAGCTAGGGCTTTTCTCATTGGAATGAAGAAGGATGAGAGGTGACTTGATAGAGGTGTACAACATGTTGAGAGGCATTGATAGAGTGGATAGCCAGAGACATTTTCCCAGGGCGGAAATGGCTATCATGAGGGGCATAATTTTAAGGTGATTGGAGGAGGATTTAGAGGAGATTCCAAAGGCAGGTTCTTTACACATACACATTGGTGCATGGAATGCAGTGCCAGCAGTGGTAGTAGAGTCAGATGAATTAGGGACATTTAAGCAACACTTAGATAGGCACGTGGAATTTAGTACAATGAAGGGTATGGAGGTTAGTCTGATCTTAGAGTAGGATAAAAGGTCAGCACAACATTGAGGGCTGTGCTGTGCTGTTCAATGTTTAACATGGTTTTGATTGGCCAATGGTGTTTTCCCTCTTGAAACATTTAATCGGAAGTGAATAGCAGTATTAGAGTACTGTTTCAGGAGAGTAGCAACTCAAAGAATTTGGTGAGAAAGGGAATACAGCTCAGCAAGGGAGGAGATGTTGCACTGGCCTTGTATACGAGAGAGACAAATCTGACTGAGAGAATGGGAAATAATGATACCTGAAGGTTGAAATACAAAGGTCTTAATCTGGTGAATATGAAGAATTTTATTTCTATTTTTGAGATTTGCTGGAAATTTTGTTGATGGTGAACCTGGGTGGAGACTGAGTGCAGGGACAGAGGTGTCAAAGCAAAACAGAGAAGCCCTCAGCAGAACCTTGATCACAAAAGACAGCATCTGATAAACAGCCGTGACGATATTATGATGGGGGTGACAGCTGAATTGTGGCAAAAGGTTTAGAAAAGATGCAATAAAGTGAAGGTATGGCAGGGAATCCTGGACACATGGAAATCATAGAACTGAGTGCCAGTTGGGAGGGACTATGAGATATTCTTCCAGACAAGGTTGGATAGCCAGGTATGATAGCGATACCATTGGTGCATCACCCTCACCAACAGGGCTGAATCTGGTGACAGTGGTCATTCCTTTGCCGAGTGCAGGCAGACCCAAATCAAAAGCACCGTGGATAGCTCAGCTGAGGGGTGGGGACGGTGTGAACAATTGGAAGGGCAATAGTAGTAGCAGATTCAACAGTGAGAGGAAGAAACTTTAACTGCAGATGTGAGCCCTAGATGGTCCTCCTTGTGTAACGGTTAAGGATATTAGAAAGCAGCCACAGATCATTCTGAGGTCAAAGGGAAGGTCATGGTCAATTTGGGCATTCTTGAGATTGGCAGAAAGAGGAATGGGACCCTGAAGGCAGAGTTTATGGACCCAGGAGAGAAAATGAAAAGCAGACACTTGGACAGAATCCAAGGAGGATCTTTTTCACCCAGTGTTTGGTGGGAACCTAGAGCTCACTACCTTGAGTCAACAACCCATATAACAATAAAGACATCTTTAGATATGCATGAGATGCAAACTACATGTGCAGAGACCAAGGAATTTAAAATAGGATTAATCACGGTGGCTGTTTATCACATGGTATGGACACAATGGACTGAGTGTCTCCCTCCATGCCATAAGTTTCTATGATTTAAACATTCGCATCCCCCATCCATGTAACCATGCAGAAAAGCAAGTGGGTGACTATCAGCTATGCATTTCTGGATCTGTAGTTACTGGAAATACCCTTGATCTTATTCCTTTTTTGCATCTGTTATTTTGAGCATTCGTTTTCTACATGTCTAATTTGTTCCCCTCCATTTTCCATTCCAAACTTTTGCACAGTTGTTACTGCTATTATTGAAGTACCAATCTGACAGTAGAGTGAATGTGTGAGGATGCTGCCTGGTGTCGTACTGACCTCGAAAGCCTGTGTGGGTCTTCAGTTTGAACCCTAGATAGTTGCTCCTGAGACAAACAAAACCATTAGGTTGGGCAATGAATACTCATGTGTAAAATTGGGTTTCCTGTCTAAATAACTATAATACCAACCACAATAAAGCTAATCCCGTCAGCATGGTTCACTCCTGATAATATCTGGAAAGAAAAAAAAGTCTGTTCAGTTCTAAGTGATAATGTCTATTGCGAAATTAGGGGAAGGATGTACTGCTAATGTTGCTAGATTCACAATCCAGAATACCAGGCTAATATTCTCAGGTATTTCCTCATTTCCCTTCCCCCAACCTTGTCTCAGTCAAATCCCTCGAACTCAGCACCGCCTTCCTGACCTGCAATCTTCTTCCAGACCTCTCCACCCCCACCCCCACTCCGGCATATCACCCTCACCTTGACCTCCTTCCACCTATCGCATTTCCAACGCCCCTCCCCCATGTCCCTCCTCCCTACCTTTTATCTTAGCCTGCTGGACACACTTTCCTCATTCCTGAAGAAGGGTTTATGCCCGAAACGTCGATTCTCCTGCTCCTTGGATGCTGCCTGGCCTGCTGCGCTTTTTCAGCAACACATTTTCAACTCTAATATCCTCAGGATGTCAGTTTTGGAGATCACAGTAGTAGATAGTGAAATTTGATTTCAATAAAAATCTGGAATAAAACGCTAGCAGCCATAGGACTACTGTTGAATCTTGTAAGAATTCTGGTTTACTCATGCCCTTTCAGAAAGGGAATCTCCCATCCTGATCTGATCTGGCCTACACTTGGCTCTAGATTCACGGGACTGTGGATGATCGTGACCTGCCTCTGGGAAATTATGAATGGGGATTAAATGCTGGCCTAGCCAGCAATGCCTACATCCCGTGAATAAATTATAAAACTAAAGCTTCTATTAGGTATTAAAAATGCTAACATAAGTAAATAGGTCATAAGTCATCCCTTCACTTGCTAATCAGCTGTTGACACTTTACTCACACAGTCTGACACTTTTAATCACCTGCGAAGACTTTTTATTCAACCTGTCGACACCCCACTCATGCTATTTGCATGATCTTTTGACACTCTTAATTACCTGGAATTATCTTGGCATTATCTCTCTGCCTATATATTCTGTGTCTGTGTGCTTCCCTCCACTTCACCTGATGAAGGAACAATGCTCCGAAAACTTGTGATTTCAAATACACCTGTTGGACTATAACCTGGCATTGTGACACTTTGTTAATATATATCAGATGAGTCAAGGTTACCAATCTTCACGTGTGACCCTGGAGAGTGTGAATTAGCAGGCTAACCTATTTAGGGAGAAAGGAGAGAAGTCATCTTTCATATTTCTGCCATTCTGTCTCTTTCCCAAGAAATTATTTGTTAGCTAACATGTGCAAGAATTCTCACGGGCTTGTATCATCCCTGACCTAGACGTAGAAGGACAGTAATGTTGTCGCTACTGTTGCCATGGTAACCAAGTGTGTTGAGGATCAGATCTTGTGGTCTCTATGGATGACTTCTTCATTGAAGCCACGCAGTCAGGAATTCTGTACACAAATTAAGATGATAGTGATGGTGATGATGGCATTTACAGGGAGGTTGGGGCATGGTTTATATCATACTCACTTACAGGACATGGACAACATTGCATAGAGTATACAGCATGGAAATAGACCCTATTCTCCAACCAGTTTGCACCAACCATGTTCCCAAACTAAACTAGTCCCAGCTGCCTACGCTTGGTCCTAACCTTTTCCATCAATGAATTTATCCAACCGTCTTTTAAACACATTTATTGTATTTCTCTTGTTACCCTGGAGGAGTTGGTGGTGAGCAGCTTCTCAAGCTAAAGATAAAATAGTTTGTTGTTAGATAATACCTTTAAAGGTGCTTGACTGTTTTCCTTCACAAGCAATTTAGGACAGCAAGATTCCAACTGTAGCACTGATGGGCAGAGTCCATGCAAGGAAATTCTCCGAAGGTTTGTAAGGCTATTCAGTCATATTCCAGTTTAAAGGGTCTCATCATTGTATTATTGTAACAGAACCACCTACTGTTATGATGTGAAGAGGTTGGGAGGGGGTGTGGGTCGCTGGTGGAGGAAGGAAAGATTACTTTCCAATGCATCTATATCTCCATGCATATAACAAACTCATTCTTGCTGAAGATTCATTGATGTGTGTAAATTTTTGCTCAGCATCCACTTTTTTTCTTTTTTTGCCAGGTAGTTGTTAAGCATGGCATTCAAACAAGCTTCTAGCTATAATAACATTTCTTTCTGCCCTATCTTATATCTTTGCATGCGTACAGTGTGTAAAAAAAGGATGTCATTCTGGTACACATCTTTTGGGTCCTTATTATTCCACTTCATTTTTTTCCCCTAGAACACAAAGATAGAATTACATCATATACCACAAAGAATATATTTATACAGACTGTGGTTTGTTCCATCGCAATTTGAATTTTTATACCATTGCAAGGCAGTTTTCTTTGTGATTAGAGTTGGGATGTGGGTCAACAAACAAAAATGTCAGTTGGAAACCTTTGATGTTGCCTGAAATTCCACATCTTACAATTATGATTCCAATGTAGATTTACTGTTGGTGCAGAATATGTCTCTTAAATTGGCTATTTCTCAACAATAAAAGCTGCCCACTCAGGGTGCTCATTTCAGAAACAGTGGTGTAAGTTTTTATTTTAAAGTTTATTCTTTTATTGCAAAAATATACTTTATTCATTAAGATTTGCATGGATGTTGCCAGGATTGAAGGGTTTGTGATATAGGGAGAAGCTGAATAGACTGGGACTATTTTCCCTGGAGCATCAGAGGCTGACGATGACCTTATATAGGTTTATAAAATCACGAGGGGCATGGATAGGGTGAATTAACAAGATCTTTTCCCTAGGTTGGGGGAGTCTAGAACTAAGGGTATAGGTTTAGGGTGAGAAGGGACAGATTTAAAAGAGACCTCAGGGGCAACATTTTCACTCAGAGGGTGGTGCATGTATGGAATGAGCTGCCAAAGGAAGTAGTGGAGGCTGATACAATTACAACATTTAAAAGGCATCTGGGTGAGTATGTGATTGGGAAGGGTTTAGAGGGATATGGGCCAAATGCTGGTAAATGGAACTAGATTTATTTAGGATATCTGTTTGGCATGGACATATTGGACCAAAGGGTCTGTTTCTGTGCTGTACATCTCTATGACTCCATGGCTCTTTAAAAGTTACCTTTCAGCACATAGAGTCATAGAGATGTACAGCATGGAAACAGACCCTTAGGTCCAACCTGTCCATGCCGACCAGATATCCCAACCCCATCTAGTCCCATCTGCCAGCACCCAGCCCATATCCCTCCAAAGCCTTCCTATTTATATACCCTTCCAAATGCCTCTTAAATGTTGCAATTGTACCAACCTCCACCACTTCCTCTGGCAGCTCATTCCATACACGTACCACCCATATACAGGTACTAGAAAGTTCAGCCATATTGTAATCTTTGAATATAAATAAAAAATTAGAATTTTACATTCCCTGAAGTTGCAAAACCCAATGACATTTACGATGCAATTTATATTTTGAGGTAAAGAGAGGGTCTGAAAACTGAACAGACCCCCATTTAACTTTGGCAGATGGCGGTCTTTCCCCACCACACCTTGGCAGCAGCTGCACTAAGTTTTAGAGTGTCCCTCTGCCCGTAGTCCTGGACCTTGGAATGTGCCAGTCTGCAACACTCAGTTGAGGTCAATTCTTTCCATTGAATATCAATAGATTTTGGACAGACCAAAGAGTATTTTTCACTGAGTTGATGGTCCTCCTGGTCCAGTCGATGTTTGTCTCTGTGTGCGCCCCGGCAAACAGACTGTACAGCACACAGCCCTGTGTCACTGAGGTGCTCGGGACGAACATCGACAAAAACCACTGCATCTCTCTCTGGACCTTCTTTGCAAATGCACATTCCAGCAGGAGTCATAGAGTCATAGAGATGTACAGCATGGAAACAGGCCCTTCAGTCCAACTCACCTATGCCAACGAGATATCCTAAATTAATCTAGTCCCATTTTCCAGCACTTGGACCATATCTTTCAAAACCTTTCCTTTCATATACCCATCCAGATGCCTTTTAAATGTTGTAATTGTACCAGCCTCCACCACTTCCTCTGGCAGCTCATTCCACACATGCACCACCCTCTGCATGAAAAAGTTGCCCCTTCGGTCCCTTTTAAACCTTTCCCCTCTCAGCCTAAACCTATGGCTTCTAGCTTTGGACTCCACCATCCTGGGGAAAAGACTTTGTCTATTTATCTCATCCATGGCACTCATGATTTTATAAACCTCTATAAGGTCACCTTCAGCCTCTGATGTTCCAGGGAAAACAGCCTCAGCCTAGCTTGAAGGAGCCTCTCTGGGAGAGCTCACAGCACAGGAACAGATAAGTGCATAGTTTTAATGGGAGTAGATTAGGTTAGGATAACTGGTCAGCATAGACAAGTTAGACCAAAGGATCTGTTTCCATGCTGTACATCTCTATGACTCTATGACTCTGTTCAGCACCTCCCTATAGCTCAAACCCTCCAACCCTGACAACATTATTATAAATCTTTCATGAACCTTTCAGGTTTTACAACATCTTTCCGATAGCAGGGAGACCAGAGTGAGATGTATGCCCGACTCAAGCTCCCCTTACCTCAGCCGCTTCAAGGGCAGCGTGTGGGGCGCACAGAGACTGAGTGGGTACAAAGGATCTCACCACCAGCCAAGCTGTGTTTTGATGTTTATTGAAATGTTACTGTGGATGAATTTTACAAATCTGTATTTTGGGACAAGACAACTAAGATAGAACAAGTGCCGCCATATTGCAGGCATTTCTGATCAAAATCCTATCTATTTCAGATGTAGGAAAGAAAATGATTTAAGGTAGCTATTGGATAGAGATGTAATTTTGAATGAGTGTGGTGTGATTGTTGTGTCTCCAGATTTGTGATTGATGTGATCGAGAAGTTAAAACCATATAATTAACGCGGCTGTAATGTGATCAGTGAACAGCTATAACAATTGTTCAAAAAGGATGATGTTCACAAGGGTAAAACAAATTTATTGTTAATTTATATTCCCCCCCCTTAACCTCCCATTTCTTGGAGGTGCTGATTCATTGCAAATAATTCCATGACTAACTATTCTTCACCACTGAGCTATTGCCAAAAATATCAGTGAGATATGTGATCATGTTGGGAGGGATGAGAGTAGGAGGAGGGTGAGAGGGTAATTGGCCTGATGTCGGATCCACACACACACACACTGGATGCTGGTCAGAAACAATGGCTCATTGTTTCACCTGCCAAGCTGGGGATTTGGTGGCACTTTGACGACAGTATTTTATGTGTCTGTAGATAAACTGACTTGAGGTGCTCCATAAATGCACCACTTTTTTTTAAGCACCAGTCCAGCTGTGCACATACCAAGACTCAAACTTGAGATCTCCCTGATTTGCTTTGTTGTCTAGGACATTTCACAAAAAATTGCTTTCTGAGTTATTTTTAAAAGTAAAAGCTAATTTTCTCCTCATTATACCTCAGGTAAGTGCCATGTACCAGCTAGTTCAAAGTATTGTTGCCCATAAAAGAAAGCTTGACAGTGGAATAGTTTAGTTGAAAAATGTGGTGCTGGAAAAACACAGCAGGCCAGGCAGCATCCGAGGAGCAGGAGAATCGACGTTTCGGGCTCATTCCTGAAGAAGGGCCTATGCCCGAAACGTCGATTCTCCTGCTCCTCGGATGCTGCCTGGCCTGCTGTGCTTTTCCAGCACCACATTTTTCAACTCTGGTCTCCAGCATTTGCAGTCCTCACTTTCTCCTAGTGGAATAGTTTACTCAACAGGCTATCCAACTACAGAAAAATCAGAGGCACGCCTTGTTTTGTTTTCCACAAGAGATTATTGTATCATTATCCAAATGAGTCATAGAGTCATATTCATGGAGTCATACAGGACAGAAACAGACCCTCTGGTCCAATCAATCCATGCTGACCATAATCCCAAACTCAATTCATCACAACTGCCTGCACATGAACCAATCTTTTTAATGTTGTAATATCATATCTGTATCAAAAAGTTGTTCCTCATGCTTTAGAGCCAAAGAGTCTTAGAGTCATACAGGACGGAAACAGATCCTTCGGTCTAACCAGTCCATGCTGAACATAATCCCAAACTAAACTAGTCCCACCTGCCTGCTCCTGACCCATTTCCTTACAAACCTTTCCTATTTATGTACTTATCCAAATGTCTTTTAAATACTGTAATTGTACCCACATCCCCCACTTCCTCAGGAGGTTCACTCCCCACACGAACCACCATCTGTGTAAAAAAGTCTGCCTTCATGTATTTTTAAATTTCTCTCCTTTCACCTTAAAAATGTGTCCCCTAGTCTTGAAATCTCCCACGCTAGGGAAAACACAGCTTATAGTATCTTCATCATAATTTTATAAATCTCTTATCAGGGTCACCCCTCAACTTCTAACGCTCCAGTGTAAAAGGTCCCAACTCACCGAGCCTCTCTTTATATCTCAAACCTTCCATTTCCAGCAACATCCTGGTAAATCATTCCTGAACCATCTCCAGTGTAATCTTTACCAATCCAAAGATGCTGAGTCTGACAGTAACTTTCCATAATGGCCTCAGTTGGATTCAATAAGTCACCATTGATTAAAGACCAGGCCAACCTCCCACTGAATAAACCTGGCAAAAGACAAAGAGATCTTGAGAAAAAAAACCAATTATCTCGGAATAAAGGGCCACATCTTTATGACAGATGTGAGAAGGAATTTCTTCTCTCAGAAGGGAGTGAATCTGTGGAATTCTTTACCACAGAGGGCTGTCGTGTCATTAAGTATATTCAAGGATGAGATGCACAGATTTTTAGACAGGAAGTGAATCTAATTAATGGGAAAGGGCAGGGAAATGGAGTTGAAGATTGTCAGATCAGCCACGATTTCATTGATTGGCAGAACAAACTTGATGGGCTGAATGGCCTTTTTCTGCTGCTCCTCAGATGCTGCCTGAACTGCTGTGCTTTTCCAGCACCACTCTAATCTAGAATCTGGTTTCCAGCATCTGCAGTCATTGTTTTTACCTATTTCTGCTCCTATGTCTAATAGTCTGATTAAGCTGATGAAATAAGTTGGGGTGTTCTTCAAACCGGGGAGAAAGTGAGGTCTGCAGATGCTGGAGATCAAAGTTGAAACTTTATTGCTGGAACAGCACAGCAGGTCAGGCAGCATCCAGGGAACAGGAGATTCGACGTTTCAACTGTGTTCTTCAAACCATCAGCCAACATGTTTTTGGTGCTTCTAATGTGGGGGAGGAGGGGGGGTGGGGGGTGGCGGAAGGGGGGCAGTATTGGGAGGAGGCAGTGTTGTATACTGCACCTTGTTGATAGTTGTACACTCACTGTCCAATTATGGCATGCAGAAAGAGTTAGCCTGTCTAAGTTTTGAGGAGAAGAATTATGGAATTGGCCCTCCAAGTCTTGAGGGTGCTGTATTATTAAATTGTCAGCCCTGCATGAGAAAAATATAGCTAGAGCTGAGAATTAACAGATCGGCCATGATCTAATTGAATGGCTCAGCAGACTCGATGGGCCGAATGGCCTACTTCCGCTCCTATATCGTGCGGTCTTCTCTATTCTTTCATTTGTCTCATAGATAATGTTTATAAACTGTCACCTATGAAGTGTGATGAAAAAACAATCTACAGACCTGAGATCTAGTATTGTTAGAATACTGATGAGCTGATGTTGCTGGGTTTTAGCTGGTGAAGTAAATGAAAATTTGTGCAATTCATTTCACAGCTTAGTTCTGATTGACAGCAGTGATTCTGTTCCTAAACTGAGACAGGAGAATTATCCTCTGTCAGTTACTTGTCCGGCATGTCAAATGCAGTGTTTTATTGTTTTTTTCAACAATCTTGCTCATCAAGAGAAGGAATGCTAATAGTGTCAGTCCCACAAAAGGAACAAGGTATTAGCCCATTACAGAGACAAAGGCATATTGCAACTGTTCGATCCACTGGGCTCATATCTTAACAGAATACAGAGATTTTATTATTGGAGGTGCTATCTTTTGAATGGGATGTGAAACTGAGGCCCGGTCTGCCTAAGGATGGATGAGAAAGATCACCTAGAATATATACAGAAGGGCTAAAGGTTTCTCTTCCATCACCTGGTTAACATTCACCCTGTGGGCAATTAAACTAAGAGAGATTATTTGCTTCTTTATCCCACTGCTGTGTAGGAATCATGCTCAGATCAAGTGGAATGTTTAGTAACTTTAACTTGATTCGAAAATGAATGTTGAAACTTTATTGCTGGAACAGCACAGCAGGTCAGGCAGCATCCAGGGAACAGGAGATTCGACGTTTCGGGCACAGGCCCTTCTTCAGGAATGAGGAAAGTGTGTTCCAGCAATAAAGTTTCAACTTTGATCTCCAGCATCTGCAGACCTCACTTTCTCCTCGAAAATGAATAGTTAATCAAGAGAATATAAAATGAACTTGTTGCAGACAACATGGGTCTGGTTAACCTAACTGAATTCTTGAGTTATCCGGACTGGTTGAATTAAATACTGCTGAAAATGTGTTGCTGGAAAAGCGCAGCAGGTCAGGCAGCATCCAGGCAACAGGAGAATCGACGTTTCGGGCATAAGCCCTTCTTCAGGAATGAGGAAAGTGTGTCCAGCAGGCTAAGATAAAAGGTAGGGAGGAGGGACTTGGGGGAGGGGCGTCGGAAATGTGATAGGTGGAAGGAAGTCAAGGTGAGGGTGATAGGTCAGACTGGGGTGGGGGCGGAGAGGTCAGGAAGAAGATTGCAGGTTAGGAAGGCGGTGCTGAATTCGATGGATTTGACTGAGACAAGGTGGGGGGAGGGGAAATGAGGAAACTGGTGAAATCCAAGTTAATCCCTTGTGGTTGGAGGGTTCCTAGGCGGAAGATGAGGCGCTCTTCCTCCAACCGTCGTGTTGTTGTGGTCTGGCGATGGAGGAGTCCAAAGACCTGCATATCCTTGGTGGAGTGGGAGGGGGAATTGAAGTGTTGAGCCACAGGGTGGTTGGGTTGGTTGGTCCAGGTGTCCCAGAGGTGTTCTCTGAAACGCTCCGCAAGTAGCCGGCCTGTCTCCCCAATATAGAGGAGGCCACATCGGGTGCAGAGGATGCAATAGATGATGAGTGTTGAGGTGCAGGTAAATCTGTGGCGGATATGGAAGTTTCCTTTAGGGCCTTGGAGGGAGGTGAGGGGGGAGGTGTGGGCGCAAGTCTTGCACCTCCTGCGGTTGCAGGGGAAGGTGCCGGGAGTGGAGGTTGGGTTGGTGGGGAGTGTGGATCTGACGAGGGAGTCACGGAGGAAGTGGTCTTTACGGAGTGCTGATAGGGGAGGGGAGGGAAATATATCCTTGGTGGTGGGGTCCGTTTGGAGGTGGCGGATTAAATAGCTGAGTAGATGTGTTTACTCAAGATTCAGCAGGTATGTGACTGAAGTCTTACACAGAGGGTTTGTTAGGAAAATGGAAGTCTACGGAATGTGCTGAATCACTGGATTGTTATGGGGCAAATAGAGGCCATTCAGCACATCATGCCTGCACTCGTTCTATCCCCAAGTGCCAATCTCCTGCCTTTTCCCCATTTCCCTGCAAACTATTTTGATCTAAATAACCACCCAGTGTCTCTTTTGAATGTTTCAATTCAGCCTGCCCCCACCACATTTCCAGACAGTGCATTACACAGCCTAACTACTCGCTTTGTGAAGATTCTTTTCCCATGTCACCCCTTTGTGGATCACCTTCAATTTATGCCCATTCATTCTTGTCCCCTTTATGAGTGGGAACACCTTGACCCTATCTATTCTATGCAGCCCGCTCATGATTTTGAAAACCTGTCTCAGACAGTCATAGAGAGTTACAGCACAGAAAAAGGCCCTTTGGCCCATCACGTCTGTGCTAGTCAAATTACCTCTCAGCCTTCTTCCCTCCAAGGAGAACAGTCCCAACCTCTTCAGTCTATCCCCACAACTGATGTTTCTCATTCCTGGAGCTGTTATAAATTGGATAAGTGTGAGGAAGTAAAGGAAAGTGGGGGAGAAATGTTTTCTCATACTTGGAAGAGGTTTGTAGTGGTGTTTGATAAAGTGTGGAGCTGGAACAAGCCCAGCAGGTCAGGCAGCATCGGAGGAGCAGGGGTTTTGACATTTCAGGTCAGGAACCTTCATCAGTCCTGAACCATTGACTCCCCTGCTCCTCTGAAACTTCCTGACCTGCTGCGTTTGTTCCAGCTCCACACTTTATCAACTCTGACTTTCCAACATCTGCAGTCCTCACTATCTCCAAGTTGCAGTGATGTTCCTCAAACATCAGTCTTGGGTCCATAACCTAAATTCTAGTGTAGGAAATAATATTATAAGTCATAAAGATGATACAAAATTTGGGAAATCGCTTGATAATGATGAAGAAAGTTGTAGACTTCAGGTTAACGCACACATTATGATGAAATGAACAAAATGGGACTTCAATGCACGAACATAAGAAACGGGAGGAGAATAGGCCATTCAATACCTCAAGCCTTCACTGCCGTTCAATAAGACAGAGGTTCACCTGCCTCTCTTCCAACCTAGTTTGCTGCATCAGGTGCTCCCAATTTGGTCTTCTCCGTGAATTGGAGGAACAACACCTCGTCTTTCGCCTGGGCAGCCCACAGCTGGGAGGACTCAACATTTAGTTCTCCAATATCAAGTAACCAACCATCCTATCCCACAACTCCCTTCCCAGCCGCTCCCGCTTCCTTCCACTCCTGCCTGCCACCAACCAGATTCCTCCAATTGATCGACCAGGTTGTACCCTCTACCTGTCTTCACTCATCCCCACTTCACCACCCTCTCCCCACCAAGCCCTTTATCTGCAGCTCCCCCCAAACCCAACCCAATGCCCCCACCCCACCCCCGCATCCTGAAGAAGGGTTACACCTGAAACGTTGACTTCTTCACCTCCTGATGCTGCCTGGCTTGCTGTGTTCTTCCAGCCTCCTGCCTGTCTCTTTTGGATTCCAGCATCTGCAGGTTTTTTGTCTCTAATCAATACGATTATGGCTTTTCTGCCCCAGGCTTCAACTCCTAGTTCATGTCAGCTCCTCATGGTCCTCAACTCCTCAATATTTCAAAAAATCTACTCCCTCTTTCAATATATTCAATGATCTAGCCTTTCACAATGCTCAAGGGTCGAGAATTCCAGACGCTCACGATGTGTTAGAAGAAGAAATGCTTTCACTCCTCAGTTTTAAGTGAGTGCCATCTTATTCTGTAATTAAGCCCCTAGTTTGTGATTGCCTCACTAGGACAAACATTGTCTCAACATCTATCCTGTCAAGCCCTTCAGGACACATTATGTCCAACAAGATTAGTCCTCATTTGTTTAAACTCTCACAAATAAAGGTCAGGCTTGTTTAGCTAATCTTGGTAAATCATCCAAAAAGGGAGAACGTGAGTCCTGCAGATGCTGGAGACCAGAGTCGAGAGTGTGTTGCTGGAAAAGCACAGCAGGTCAGGCAGCATCCGAGGAGCAGGAGAATCGACGTTTCGGGCTGAAGCCCTTCATCAGTAATGAGGCCTCATTCCTGATGAAGGGCGCCGGCCCGCAACATCGATTCTCCTGCTCCTCGGATGCTGCCTGACCTGCTGTGCTTTTTCAGCAACACACTCTTGAAAACATCCCAAGAATCAGCCTAATTCATTTCTTTTGAATTGCTTCCAATGCTGGCATTTGTTTAAAATGCAGGGTTCAAACTGTACGCAGTATTCCAAGTAGAGCCTGAGTGATATCCTATACAGTTGTTTTTAAGCTTTAACCTCAGAATTAAAGGTAAAATTCCATTTACCTTCTTAATCATTTGCTGCATCTCCATGTTAACTCTCTGTGTTTCAGACACAAGAACACTCAAATCCCCCTGTAATGCACTTTATGTCATCTCTCTCAATTTAAATAACAATCTGCCTTTTGATCCTTTCTATGAAAGGAGGGATATAGACTGGCTGCTGACAAATGGGACTAGATTGGGTTGGGATAGCTGGTTGGCCTGGACGGGTTTGACCGAAGGGTTCATTTCCATGCTGTACATCTACATGACTCTAAATAGTAGAATCTCTACAGATTATAAGCAGGCTTTTCAGCCCCTCAAATCCACAGCGATGCTCTGAAGAGCAATCCATGCAGATCCACTCCCCTCCACCATGCAACTTTGCTAATCCACCTAGTCTATACATCTCTGAACACTATGCACATTTTAGCATTGCCAACCATCTGACCTGCAGATCTTTGGGCTGTGGGAGGAAACCCAGGGAGAATGTATAAACTCCACATAGTTGCCCGAGGCTGGAATTGAACACGCGTCTTTGGTGCTGTGAAGTAGCAGTGCCAACCACTGAGCCACATTGCTGCCCCGTGCATGACATAATACTTTCCTACATTAAATTCCAACTGCCAAGTTTTTGTCCAAACCGTGAACCTATCGATACCTCCTCATGCCCTCGTTAGAACATACCCTCCCAACATTAATAAGTCTGGATACCATACACTCTGCCTCTCCACAAAGTCATTAATAAAGATAGTAAATAACTGAGGCTCCAGGTCTAATGCTTGTGGCATTCCACTAGTTACACCTTTCCAAAGTGAAAAAGACTGATTAATCCCAACTCTCTGTCCTCTGTGTATTAAGTAATTTCTCAATCCATGCTAAAAACACTACTCACAATACCATTACCTCCCGTCTTGTACAACAAACCTTCATGTGAATGTCTTCTGCAAATCCAGAGCTAAACTACATCGAGTGACCCTCTCTTTACCAACTCGGCTTGCTTTATCCTCAATGAGTTTTAGCAAATTTGTCAAATATGATTTCTCTTTCACAAAACCAAGTTGATTCTGTTTGATTGTGTCAAGCTTTTCTCAATGTCCTATTTCTCCCTTAGTAGTGAACTCTAGCATTTTGACAACAGCACGTCAGGTCGTTTGCCTTTGTTTTCCTGCTTTCTGTCTGTCTGTCTGTCTGTCTCTCTCATATTGAAAAGAGGCACCACGTTAGCTGATTTACCATTGTTTGGAATCCCCCAAAATCTAGTAGCTCTGGAATACTTCAAGCAATGTCTCCACCATCTACACAGCCAGTTTCAGCAGCCTATAGCTTCCTGATTTCTGTCTCCTTCTTGTATTGAAAAGAG
Source organism: Chiloscyllium plagiosum (assembly GCF_004010195.1). Classification (NCBI taxonomy): domain Eukaryota; kingdom Metazoa; phylum Chordata; class Chondrichthyes; order Orectolobiformes; family Hemiscylliidae; genus Chiloscyllium; species Chiloscyllium plagiosum. Next base: position 68,300,375 of record NC_057722.1, on the reverse strand, counting down.
GCATCACATTAGCAGCTTTCCAGTCATCTGGAATTCTCCCGGAATTTGTTGCTGTGGAATACTTCAACCAATGCCTCCACTATTGCTGCAGCCACTTTCTTTGAAACCCATGGATACGGGCCATCAGGCCCTCGTGACTTGTAGGAGAAAGTGAGGACTGCAGATGCTGGAGATCAGAGCTGAAAATGACTAGTCACCTAGTGACTTATCTGCCTTTATCCCATTCATTATTCAAATGCTTTGTTGCTCATGATAAAGGCTGTTAAAAGATTGTCAGTCCCATGAGCACTTTCTTTAGCTGTGATTATTGGGAGGTTTCCTCCTTTATGAAGACCAAACAAGGTATTGATTTAGCTATCTATCATTTCCCTGCTACCCATTATTAATTCCCCAGTTGCATCAAGTTAACAGGGAGGCAATGACTTTTTGGCATTAACACTAGACTATTAATCCAGAAACTCAGCTAATGTTGTGGGGACCCGAGTTTGAATCCCACCACAGCAGATAGTGGAATTTGAACTCAATATCCAAAAATATCTGGATTTAAAAATCTACTAATTGCTATGAATCCATTGTCAATGGTTATTGAAAAGCAAACCCTGGTTCACTAATGTCCTTCATGGAAGAAAATCTGCCAACCTCACCTGGTCTGACCTACATTTGACACACATGGTTGACTCTTAACTGCCCTCTGGGCAATTATGGATGGGCAATAAATGCCAACCTAGCCAGTGATGCCTCATCCTGGAAACAAAATCCTCTGTGGGTTGCACACATGCTTTAGCTATGCAGAGAATGTGAAGAGATGCAGATTAGGGGGACCAAGGTGGAAAGATATTAAATAATAAATAGTCTGATTCTAAAACATACAGACGAACCAAGAGATCTTGGTGTTGAGATACACAAATGCTTAAGAGTGCCAAGGTAAGTTGTTAAGTTGACTGAAGACCATATGAGGAACTTAGATTCATTAACAGAGCAGTATAACATGAAACTAAAGAATAAATTAAAATAGTGATTGTTGGAAATTTATAAATCATTGAATAAGCTTAGCTGGTGCTATGGGGACAATTCTGGGCATCACAATTTTCGAAAGATGTAAAAGTCTTGGCAAGTGTACAGACAAAGATTACCAAGATGTTCCCAGGAATGAGGGACGGATTAGAAGGAGAGGTTGCAGCAGTTCAGATAGATCTCACTTGAACAGAGAAGTTTCGGGGTGAACTAAAGGACATTTTCAAGAAAATGAAAGATCACAAGATCAGAAGATATAGCAGTAGAATTAGGTCATTCCACCAATTGAGTCAGCTCCACCATTTGATCATGGCAGACACGTTTCTCAACCCTATTCTCCTGCCTTCATCCCCTTACTAATCAAGAACTTATCTATCACTGTCTTAAAGATATTGGTGAGACCACACCTGTTGTTTTGTGCACAGTTTTGGTCCCCTTATTTGAGGAAAGATGTAATGGTTTTGGAGGCAGTTCAGAGGAGGTTCAGTAGATTGATCCCAGAGATGAGGGGTTTCTCTTATGAAGAGAGATTAAACAGTAGAGGCCTATAATCTCTGGAATTTAGACAAATAAGGGGAGATCAAATTGAGGTATTCAAGATGATAAAAGGTGTGGATAAAATAAACGTGGAGAGGATGTTTCCTCTTGTGGAGCATTCTGGGACGAGAGGGCATAGTCTTACGGTAATGGGAAGCAAATTTAAAACAGAGTTGAAGAGAAACAACTTCTCCCAATTCACTCCCCCAAAGTGCAGTGGATGCTGGACAGTGAGTAAATTTAAGGAGGAGTTAGACAGATTTTTAATTGGTAATGGTTTGAAGGGTTATGGGGAGAAGACAGGAAAATGGGGATGAGGAGCAAATCAGCCATGATCGAATGGCAGAGCAGACTCGATGGGCCAAATGGCCTAATTCTGCTCCTTTATCTTATGAACTTAGGAACTTATAAAATGTACCCAATGACTTGGCCTCTACTGTCTTCTTTGGTAATGTGTTCCACAGATTAACGACTGTCTGGCTGAAGAGATTCCTCTGCCCCTTTGTTCAAAAGGGTCATCCCTTCAGTCAGAGGCTGATGTCTCAGGTTCTGGTCTCTCCATGAATGGAAACATCTCCTCCACATCCACTCTGTCCAGGTTTCTCAGTATTCTGTAAGCTTCAGTCAGATCCCCCTCATCTTTCCAAAGTCCAATGAATACAGTACCAGAGTCCGCAACCACTCCCCATAAACCACTCCCCACAACCACTCTTCCCTGGGATCATTCTTGTAAACCTCCTCTGGATCCTCTTCCAAGGCCAGCACATCCTTCCTGAGATATGGGACCCAAAACCGCTCACAATATCCAAAATGGGATCTGGCCAGAGCCCTATACACACTCAACAGTACATCTCTGCTCTTGTATTCTGACCCACTTGAAATGAATGCTAACATTGCACCTGCTTTCCTAACAGGACAATGTCTGGGCTTAGGCTGACACGTGGCATTCACACCACACAAATGCCAGGCTATGACCATTACCGATAACTTTTGAATGGACCTCTCAAATGTTAATTCTGATCCCTGTCTCTCTCTCTCTCTCTCTGCACCATCTCTGCAGCTATAACACTGTATTCTGCACACTGTTCTGCTACCCTGAAGCAATTCGTATGGTACAATCTATCTGTATAGCACACAGGACAACACTTTTCACTGTATCTTCGTACATGTGACAACAATAAATCAATCAATCAATCAAGAAACAATCTAACCACAGTCTCTTGACATTCAATGCTCTTGCAGTCACTGAATTCCACACTAACAACATCCTGGAGGTTATCATTGACCAGAAATTCAAATGGACAGTGGCTACAGGAACAGGTCAAAGTCTAGGAATACTGCAGTGAGTAACTTACCTTCTGACTTCCCAAAGTTTGTCCACCATTTACATGGCACAAGTCAGGAGTGTGATGAAATACTCCCCGCTTGCCTGAATGGGGGCAGTTCCAACAACACTCAAGAAGCTTGACACAATCCAGGACAAAGCAGCCCACTTGACTGGCACCACGTTCACAAATATCCACTTCCTCCACTACCTTCCTCAGTAATAGAAGTGTGTACTGTCTACAAGATGCACTGCAACAATTCACCCAAGATCTTCAGTCAGCTCCTTCCAAACCCATGACCACTTCCATCGAGAAGGAAAAGGGCAGCGAATACTTGGGAACACCACCAACCTCAAGTTCTCCTCCAAGCCACTCATCACCCTGATTTGGAAATATACCACCATTCCTTCACTGTTGTTGGGTCAAAATCCTGGAATTCCTTCCCTAAGAGCATTGTGAGTCAACTCACAGCAGGTGGACTGCAGCAGTTCAAGGAGGCAGCTCACCACCAGCTCTCAGAGGCAACTAGCGACGAGTAATAAACGCTGGCCCAGCCGGTGACACCTACATCCCACAAATAATTTTTTTTAAAATCCTGAACTAGGATTCCCAATTCCCTTTATGCTTTAGATTTCCAAAGCCTTTCCCCGCGTAGTAAACAGTCTATGCCTCTATTCTTCTGACCAAAGTGCATAACCACATACTTTCCCACATTGTGTTCCATCTGCCACTTCTTTGCCTACTCTCCTAGCCTGTCCAAATCCTTCTGCAGCCTCCCTGTTCCCTCAGCACCATCTGTCCTCCCCCACCTATCTTTGTGCCATCTACAAACTTAGCAACAACATCCTCCGTTCCTTCGTCCGGATTATTTTTGAGTAGATAGAGAAAAACCATTCCCTCGAGCGAGTGGGTGAATAACCAGCAGTCACAATAGGCTCAAAATTATTGGCAAATAAAAAAAAAATAGACGGGCACACAGATACAGATACACACAGACGTGCACACAGACGTCCACACACACTCTTATAGACACACAGATTCCCACACATGCACCCCCTCACAGACTTAAGACACTCTGCACTCACTACACACACACACACACACTTATCTAATGGATGAATAGAAAGTAAGGCAGAAAGGAGGGAGATTCAACCAACAGATACAAGAAAGAAATAGATATGTTTCTTTTTAAAAAAAGGGTTTTGTGATTTACACATGAAAGAAGTGAAACTATCACTGTATTCTAACAGATGAAAGGCTTAACAGACAATCAATTCTTCAATGTATAATTTCAGTTACATCACACTGCAAATTTTTGCTATAAATTCTGTGTTACGATCAAGCCCTCCACAATCACCTGATGAAGGAGCGTCGCTCCGAAAGCTATTGTGCTTCCAATTAAACCTGTTGGACTATAACCTGGTGTTGTGTGATTTTTTAAAAAAAACTAGAGGGGAGATGAAGAGAAATTTTCTCCTGCAGACCATTGCCAAGATCTGGAATATGAAAACTTGGTGGAAGCTAATTCCATAAGAAATGTTAAAATTGAGTCAGACAGGTATTTGAATTTGAAGAGTTTATAGGATTACAAACAAAAAGCTGGGATATGGGCCTAAGTTCAACTTTCAAGCTGCCAGAAAAAATAGACTCCTTCTGCCCTCTGAGTTTCTCTGGTTCTATGATTACAACAGCGATTATACTTGACAAGTATTTCAGTGATTGTAATTCCTGACAAATTAAACAATTTCAACTTTTGACACCCAGAATTAGCTTTAGGGTTTTTTTTTGAGAACCATGGACACTGTAATCTGGATCGAAATAACTCAAAACTTTGTCATTTAATTATGCAACTTACACAGTGAGAACATCTCCATCTGCCAGTCTGTGTTGACTCGAGGTATCAGAGCTGAAAGGACACGACACAAACACATTGTAACAGGGACAGAAATAGCTGGAAAAGCTCAGCAGGTCTGGCCGCATCTGTGGAGAGAAATCAGTGTTAACGTTTTGGGTTGAGAACAAAAGGGTCACTGGACCTGAAACGTTAACTCTGATTTCTTTTCACAGATGCTGCCAGACCTGCTGAGCTTTTCCAGCAATTTCTGTTTCTGTTTCTGGTTTACAGCGTCCATAGTCCTTTTGTGTTTTTTTAACATGTTGCAACTCTGTCTCACAGAAAAGGGATCATGGAATCATCACTGAATATTTAGAACCAGATTACACTGGTTCTAAATATTCGCTACTGAAGTTTGGGTGCTATTCCTTGTTGTTATGTAAGTGTTCTACATGAGCAACAAAGCTTGCATTTACATAGCGCCATTCACAACCGAGGATATTTTGTAGAAGTGTAATCACTGTTGTAATGCTGGAAATGTCACAGCTAATCTGTGCAGAGCAAACTCCTCCAGCCACCAGTGTGTCGAATATCTATATTACTAAAACAGAAATTGCTGGAGGAACTCAGCAGGTCTGGCAGCATCTGTGGAGAGAAAGCAGAGTCAATGTTTTGTATCCAGTGACTCTTCATCAGATCAGTTCTGATGAAGTGTCACTGGACTGGAAATGTTCACTCTGCTTTCTCTCCACTGATGATGCCAGGCCTGCTGAATTTCTCCAGTAATTTCTGTTTTTGTTTTGGATTTCCATCTCTTGGTTTTATTATAATAACTGGAGAATTTGTGTTAACCTGCTACATGTCGGGCAGCTCATCAGGGTTAACTGCCCAGCTGTGCTTTGAATGTTTAGAATCACTACACTGTGGAAACAGGCCATTCAGCCCATCGAGTCCACACCAAACCTCTGAAGAGCGTCCCACCCAAACCCACTCCCCTACTTTATAATCCTGAAGTTCCAATGTTATACCACCTAACCTGCACATCCCTGGATACAGTGAACAATTTAGCACGGTCAATCCACCTGACCTACATGCCTTTGGACTGTAGGAGGAAACCGGAGCACCTGGAGGAAACTCACGCAGACACGGGGAGAATGTGCAAACTCCACACAGTCACCTGAGGCTGGGATTGAACCCGGATCTCTGGCGCTGTGAGACAGCAATACTAGCCACTGAGCCACCATGCTGCATTCTATGGGATATTTCATGACCACCTGAGAGACAAGACATTGCTTTAGTTTCAGAGCTCATCTAAGAGACAAATGGCTCTGACAGTACAGTACTGAAGAAACTGACTGTACTGAAGTGTCAGCCTAGATTATGTCTTCAAGTCTCCATGCTGAGACTCCAAATACATGAGCTTTTGACTCAGTCAGTGACAGGAAAGCTAATAGACCACAGCTGACATATATAGGCGAAGAATATTTGCTTTCACACTTAACTTTGGTCTGACATCAAAATCATCTGGATGTTCAAAGCTGTGACTCGTTTATTCTAGTCCCATAAGAGAAAGGAAAGATAGTCATTGTTCTGAAAAGACAAGTCATTGTGGCATAGCAACCACAATGTCAGCACAGTAAAACGACGTGGAAATGTCACTTTCTTATTCACGCTCCAGTTCTGGGTGACCCTTCACTGACCAGCTAACAAAAGGGTTTATAACTGAGACCCCAACTGCATCGAAGCTGTGAGTGGAAGTTTCTGTTTGTAGTACAGCGGTGCACTCAATGTGGAGAGAGTATTTGAAAACTGGAGCAGTGTGCATTATAATACCCTGTGGATTCTGTTAATACAAACAGTGGGGCCCTTATGAAATTTGCATTTCATAGAGGACAAGGCAGTATTACCCCCGCTCCCCCTGCAAGGTAATGTTTGTTATTGAAATATTATCTTGGATGATCAGGGAAAATTGCAAAACCTCTTGGCTCTGACCCGAGAGACAAAGCATCGCAGGAACTCTCCATTTATAGAAATATTATTCTATACAACTGATTCCAATGTGAACCTGTCAGATTCATATAAAAACTAAAATCCATGGGCACTCAACGCGGGCTACACTACAGCCATTTAACTCCTGACCACATTACAGCCCTTGTTCAAACATGGACACAAGGGCTGAATTTGAGAGGTGAAAGAGACTGCCTGTGAAATCAAGGTAGCATTCGACTGAGTTGGCATCAAGGAGCCCAAGCAAAGCTAGAGTTAGTGGGAATGGGGGGAAATCTCTTCACTGGTTGGTGTCACACCTGGCACTTATGAAGATAGCTCTTTAGGGTCTATCATCTCAACCATTGCAGGCGTTCCTCAGCATGATGCCCTTTCTCAACCATACTCAGTTGCTTCCCTTCCTTATGATCTCCCCCTCATCATAAGGTCAGAAGTGGGGATGTCCACCAATGATTTCTCAAAGTTAGGATCATCTGCGACTCCTCAGGTACTGAAGCAGTTCATGAGCCAATGCAGCATGACCTGGATGATATCCAGGCTTGGGTTGATAAGAGGGCAGTAACATTCATGGCACACAAATGCCAGGCAATGGCTATTTACAAAAAAAGCAAATCCAACTATTGGCCCTTGACATTCAATGGTGTTACCATCACTGACCATAAAGATACTGAGGGCATGAACTATATGAGCAGAAGCTGAACTGAACCTGTCATTTAAGTAGTGTGCCTTCAAGAGCAGTTTGGAGGCTAGAAATCCTACAATAAGTAACTCACCTCCTGAATCCCTGAAGCCAGTCTACAATTTAGAAGGCGAAAATGAGTACTGCAGATGCTGGAGATCAGAGTCGGGAGTGCTGGAAAAGTACAGCAGGTCAGGCAGCATCTGAGGAGTAGGAGAATCGACATTTCGGATAAAAGGCTGATGAAGGCTTTTCGGATCGACATTTCGGATGCTGCCTGACTTGCTGTGCTGTTCTTGTCTACAATTTGGAAGGCACAAGTTAGGAATGTGAAAGGAAGTTTCCCACTCGTCTGGATGGGTGCTGCTCCAACAACACTCAAGAAGCTTGACACCATCCAGCCTGCTTGATCAGTATTGCATCGAAAAACATCCTGTCCCTCCAGTACTGACGATCAGTAGCAGTAGTGTATACTATCTATGAGATGCAGTGTAGAAGTTCACCCAGGCCCCCGCGACTGCACCTTCCAAACCCACAACCACTTCCATCAAGAAAGACAAATGCAGCAGATACATTGGAACACACCCAATGCAAGTTCCCTTCCAAACCTCTCACCACCCATCCTGACTTAGACCACTATTCTTTCAGTGTCACTGGGTCAAAGTCCTGGAATTCCCTCCCTAACAACAATACACTAAACAGACTGCAGCAGTTCAAGAAGACAGCTCATTACCACCTTGACAAGGACAATTAGGGACAGGCAATAAATGCTGGTCCAGTCAGAGGAAAACTCCTTTTAATTGCATTAATTTGTTCACTAATGGGTTCTTTTGTTCTTTCTCTTGAAGTAGACACCCACCTTTTACAACCCAGTTTGGGAAACCGTGTATCATAGCGACAATGGGAAGTGGGACACGCCTTTGCACAACCACAGCTAATATTTTCTCTATTCTGCTGCTCTATTCCATGAACTAAAAGTCCAGCAAATAATGGCAGTGTAGCCACATTAGCTGAGGTAATCTTTCAACCATGCTGGAGTTCTTTAATTTCAATGAGGATCATATAAATCCTGGTGTCAAATGAAAAATCAATATTTTTAGTATATCCTCCTTTGTATCCATCGTAAGTGAGAAACTGCATTTGTACAGCGCCTGTTGGAAACATTCCTTCACAGGAACACCATCAAACAAAGAGATGGCTAAACCACTGTTTAAGAAAGGAAGAAGGCAGGAGACCCAAAACTATAGGCCAGTTAGCCTGACCTCAGTCATTAGTAAGATTGTGGGGTACATTATTAAGAATGAGATTGTGGATTACTTGGAAGTGTGTGGGAAGTAGGGCTGAGTCAGCACGGCTTCATCAACGGGAGGTCATGCCTGACAAATCTGTTAGAATTCTTTGAGGGGATAGTGAGCAAGTTAGACAAAGGAGAGCAGTAGATGTGATCTATTTAGATTTCTAAAAGGTTTTTGACAAGGTATTGCACAGGAGGCTGCTAAATAAAATAGTTTCAGAGGCAACGTATTGCCATAAGTAGAAGATTGGCAGAAGTCAGAGAATAGGGTCCAAGGAGTCTTTTTCAGGATGGCAGGGATCAGTGTTGGCATCACAATTATTCACGTTATACATTAAAAATCTGAACAATGGAGCTGAGGGCATTGTTAGTAAAGTTTGCAGGTGACACAAAGATAGGTGAAGGGGCAGGTAGTCTTGAGGAAGAAGGGACGCTGCAGATGGATGAGGAGAATAGGCAAAGAAGTGATAGAAGAAATACAATGTGTGAGGTTATGCACTTTGATAGGAGGAATAGAGGCATAGACTATTTTCTAAATGAGGAAAGGTTGCAAAAGTCTGACACAAGAAAAGACTTGTGAGCCCTCGTTCAGGATTCACTTAAAGTTAAAATGCAGGTTCAGTTGGCAGTTAAGAAGGCAAATGTAATGTTAGAATTAATTTTGTGAGGGCTAGAATACAAGAGCAGTGATGCACTGCAGAGGCTGTACAAGGCTCTGGTCAGTTTGCATTTGGAATATTGTGAGTAATTTTGGACTCTGTATCTATGGAAGGGTGTGCTGGCCTTGGAGCGAGTCCAAAGGAAATTTACAAGAATGATCCTGGGGATGAAGAGCTTGTCATATGAGGAGCAGTTGAGTACTCTGGTTTGTATTCGATGGGGTTTAGAAGGATAAGGGGGATCTGATGGAAACTAAGAGGCCTGGGTACTAGGACCTGAATGCACAGCTTAAGAGTGAAGGGAGAACCCTTTAGAATTGAGGTGAGAAGGAATTTCTTCAGCCAGAGAGTGGTGAATCTGTGGAACTCATTACACAGAGGGCTGTAGAGGCCAAGTCATTGAGAGTATTTCAGACAGAAATAGATAGGTTCTTGATTAATAAGGAGGCAAGGTTTATGAAGAGAAGACAGAAGAAAGCAGTTCAAAAACATATCAGCCATGATTGAATGGCAGAGTAGATGCGATGGGCCGAATGGTCTACTTCTGCTCCTGTATCTCATGGTATAGAAACCTAAGGGGATTCTGGGATGGTTTGTTTAAATAACATGTTTTAAGGAATGTCCGAAAAGAGGAGAGAGACGTGAAGAGGTTTATGGAGGGCAGCTCCAAAGCTCTCTGGAATATAATGAACCTGGATATGATAATGACATGGAGATCAGACGTCATGTGTATGAGATTGTGATGAAAGGACAGAGTACTGTTTACTTGTGAGAGAGAGTAAGGACAATTTGCTGTACGATACAGTAAACAGAAGAGTTTGCAGAAACTTAGCAGAGTCAGACAGAGTCACTCAGAGCTAAAGGGAGGCCACATTTTGCCAAAGGAGACAAGGAGAGCTAACTGAGGAAGGGTCACTCGACCCGAAATGTTAATTCTGATTTCTCTCCACAGATGTTTGTGGGCTGAAGGGTGCTGTACAGTTCTATGTTCTACCTCCTCCAACTCATCCCACACATTCTTTCCAGCTCGCAGATACCTCCTCCTACTGCCCCCTTGACCATGACCCCACCCCCCACCACCAAAGCATCATCTCCCAGACCATCCATAACCTCATCACCTCGGGGGATCTCCCATCCACCGCCTCCAACCTCATAGTCCCACAACCCCGCACCGCGCGCTTCTACCTCCTGCCCAAAATCCACAATCCTGACTGCCCCTGCGACCCATCGTCTCAGCCTGCTCCTGCCCTACTGAACTCATCTCTGCATACCTCGACACGGTCCTGTCCCCCTTAGTCCAAGAACTCCCCACCTACGTTCGGGACACCACCCATGCCCTCCACCTCCTCCATGATTTTCGCTTCCCCGGTCCCCAACGCCTTATCTTCACCATGGACATCCAGTCCCTGTACACCTCCATCCCCCATCACCATCTTCCGCAACCACACTGGCCCCACCCCCCACCTTTTCCTCCGCTAAACTTCCATATCCGCCACACATTCATTTCCAACGCCCCTCCCCCAAGTCCCTCCTCCCTACCTTTTATCTTAGCCTGCTGGACACACTTTCCTCATTCCTGAAGAAGGACTTATGCCCGAAATGTCGATTCTCCTGATCCCTGGATGCTGCCTGACCTGCTGCGCTGTTCCAGCAACACATTTTCACCACACATTCTGTCACCAATCATTCTACAATGTGGAGGTGCTGGAGTTGGACTGTGGTGGAAAAGGTCAAAACTCAAACCACACCAGATTATAGTTCAACAGGTTTATATGAAATTGCAAGTTTTTGAAGCGCCGCTCCTTCCTCAGGTGTGGTATGATGGAGAGGCGTAAGACAGTATTTCTAAGCGAACAGTTTAGAACTTTAAACTTGCGGCCCTTGTTGAATCCATTAATCGTTTGGAGGCAGACTGCTGATTAAAATGCAAAATCCAGATTCCTTTCAAGTCTTTGCCCCTAGATAATTAAAGGTTTTATCGATGTACAAGAGGTGACATCTCAGGTTAGATAATATACGTTAGGTGTGAGGTCCTGCTTCCGATCTACGTTTTAAGCTGAGATCCGGTCAGTCTGTGGACTTGTTGAATATTAAAGGCATTGATTCATCTGCTTTATCGTGGTCGATTTTTCTCTGAGTAAACATTTGAGAAGTCAGTAGCATTGCACAGATGATGCAAACCTGAGTTTCCGCACATGAAAATCTGTGCAGCACCAAGTTCCTTATGGTGAAAATGCTCAAACCCCAGGTACTGATCAATCCTATCTTCCTAATCATTTTGCAGGCTTGGATGCAAATGTTGGTCACTGTTGTGATCGTTAACTTTTATTGCTGTGAAAGGTTTGGCCATTTGGCTGAGAGCTCAGAAGGGGAAAGGAAGATAATCACAACCGTATTGTTAAAAGCCATAATCGGTAACATTTAAATCTAAGCCATACTCATGAAAGGGGACCTCTTTTCCTTCTGAGAAGATTTCATTGTGGGAAGCATTGTGAGTTCAAGCCTGCAAAGTGCACTTACACACATCACAGGTGCCATTCAGTGCCTGAGTGCTAGAGGGGTCAGTTAGCTCAGTTGGCTGGATGGCTGGTTTGTGACACCAACAACATGGGTTCATTTCCCACACTGACTGAAGTTACCATGAAAGACTCGCCTTCTCAACCTTGGGGCAGCACGGTGACTCAGTGGTTAGCATTGCTTCCTCACTACACAAGGGACCCGGATTCCATTTGAGCCTTGGGCAACTGTCTGTGTGGAGTTTGCTCATTCTCTCTGTGTCTAGGTGGGTTTCCTCTCACCGTACAAAGGTCAGGTGGATTGGCCATGCTAAATTGCCCATGGTGTGTAGACTAGGTGGATTAGCCACGGCAAATTCAGGGTTACAGGAATGGGGGCGTCTAGGTGGGATGTTCTTTGGAGGGCCAGTTTGGAGTTGATGGACTGAATGGCTTGTGCCCACTCTGTCATGATTCTATGAACCTCTACATTTTCCTAAAGTGCTGTAATCCTCAGATTAAACCATCATCAGTTATCTCTCTCTCTCTCTCTTTCTCTCACACACACACAGTGGAACTGTGATGGGGTAACTGGATTGGGAATCGTCCTTCTTGAGGTAAAGAGTCAGTTTTTTTGGAGATTAAAAAATGTATGGTTTTCCTCAAGACTAAGGGTGATTACATCTACGTAAAAAAGGTGACCATGAGTCCTGATATTAATGTAACATTAAGAGTATGGGCAAAGGGAAGTCACAATGTTGCACTGTCTAACTCCAAGCACCTTAGGAACAGTTAAAGGATGGAATATAGATCACAAGGACTGAGCATTAGAAACAGACTGGGATAAACACAGAGAGTACTGGAGAAACTCAGCAGGTCTGGCAGCATCTATGGAGAGAGAAACAGAGTTAATGTTTTGAGTTTGTTTCTTTAAGAGTGAAAGGTGTTGGAAAATGGGCTTTTCATACTTTTTTACTGAGAGGGAGAAGGAGCAAGAGTGCAAATGTTGCAGAGGCGCAATGCAAAGGACAAGGATAGTGAAAGAGGAAAAACAGATGCAAAATGAGTGTAAATTAAGGTCTGAAAAGGAGAGAATGGGTCCTCTGTCTCTGTCAAAGGTATAAAAAGAACGATTTTCCCACACCTTTCAGTTCTGGAGAAGAGACATAATGTTAATTTTGTTTCTCTCTCCACAGATGCTGCCAGATCTGCTGAGTTACTCCAGCGTGTTTGTTTCAGCATCCTTAGTATTCTGCATTTATATTGAAGTTGGATTGGCAAGGAAAGAATGGGGGATTTCTATGGGTAAGGTGTAAGGTGTGGATAATAGGAGACACCAATGAGAATTAAAGTGGGGACAAGCATGGCATTAATTAAATGGTTCCTTCAAAAAACTGGCATTGACTCTAAACTAAACCATCTCCTTGTATTCATTTTACTCTCTCCACTCTCATCCGGTCACCAGCATAAATACCACGCTTTCCCAGCTATTTTCATTTCTGGTGAAGGTCCAATGGACTTGAAAATTTAACTCTGTTTTTCTCTCTACAGATGCTGTCAAACACATTGAATTTCTCCAGACATTTCAGCACAAATTCTTACGATGAAACAAGTTTCTGTTTTTAATAATTCGATTTTCAATGCCAGGTTTGTAGTAAAGATTTTATTGGACACCCAGCTCCAAAGACAGACAGTCTAGTCCAAAACGTAGCAGCATTTATCATGGGAATGGGAAAACACAGTGGGAGCAAAGGCTCAAGGTATGTTTCGAGAGATGGACAAAAAAAAATGGAAACATTCAGCAGATAACTTCAAGCCATAACCAAACAGGTTAAGAGCACCATGCTGTCACACAACTGATGCTGTGAAGCAGATTTCTAGCAAGATACAGACAGCAAATTCCATTTCATCTCATCATATCAAATCCCCTAAACAGATTACAAAGCTCCATGGGATAACATGCAAACATTAATAGTTGTCTATCAAGATAATTGATATAATGTATTCAAAAACAAATATGAGACTGTTGCCAGGTAAATATTTATTTGTGTCATGTGCTGCCACAAATCCTCTTTTCTAATACTTTAAGAAAATACAAGAGGTTAAGCAGAATTGAAACAAATTAAATTATCTACCACAAAAAAATACACTGCAGTAAAAATCAAATTACTAAGGTCATTTGCAGAATTTTAAATTAAAATGTGGGAGGTGGGTGTTGATGGTGGATTCCAGCCCCCGCGGTACCCAAGTATTGAAGAAGACTTGATGTAAACTGGCAGAGACCTTGAGATCTCTTCTCCGGGGTTGACCAAGTGTGGATGCAACCATTGACTTCAGGAAGAAAGGAGCAACGCATACCCCTACCTATATCAACAGAGCAGAGGTGGAGAGGGTCGAGAGAGTCAAGTTCCTTGGAGTGACGATGACTGGCAGCCTGTCCTGGGCTTTCCACGTAGATGTGACGGTGAAAAACGCCTCTTTTTCCTCAAGTGGCTTAGGAAATTCAGCAAGTCCATAAGGACCCTCACCAACTTCTACAGATGCACCATTGAAAGCATATTGTCCAGGTGCATAACGGCCTGGTCCGGCAACTGCTCTGCCCAGGACCGTAACAAACTACAGAAGATTGTGTGCACAGCCAGGACCAACACAGAAGCCAGCCACCTATCCATGGACACCATTTACACTTCTTGGTGTCACAGAAAGGCAGCCAACATCATCAAAGACCCCTCCCACCCTGATAATGCTCTCCTACAACCTCTTCTGGTCAAGCAGAAGGTATAGAAACCTGAACACATGCACCAACAGGTTCAAGAACAGCTTCTTCCCTTGTGTTATTAGACTGCAGAATGGCCCTGTCTACCTTCAAGTAATAGTGATCTTGCTTTGCACACATCCTGTACAGCTGTAACCTACTATGACTATTCTGTCAAAGCACTGTATGATTTGTATGCCTTTATTTGCTATAAGCTGCCTGTACTGCTCACAAAACAAAACTTTTCACTGTACTTAGTTACATGTGACAACAGTAAATCAAATCAAAGAGAGGCAGGCATTAGGGTGCAACCACCAACCCCTCCATGACCCTCTTCCTGGACCTGCTAATGGCCACTTTGGCCAGGAACAGACCAATGTGGAGATCCTCTGATTTACCTGCATCATTTCTGCACAGGGATCCCTAGAAGACAGAAGTATGGGGCTGAAGCAGAGCAGAAAGTTTAATAACAGAACGGTTAAGATAAATAATCCAAACCTCCAACTCACCCTCAATGCCATATTACCTGCATCATTTCTGCACAGGGATCCCTAGAAGACAGAAGTATGGGGCTGAAGCAGAGCAGAAAGTTTAATAACAGAACGGTTAAGATAAAACAAAAGAGGGACTGCAACCAATGTCAATCTATATGTTTACACAGCTCACGGATGATCCAAGGCTGTGGGGTTATGAAGTGACTTAACCTATAGTTGCACAGGATGGCTGCGTTCAACACTCTCCAATACAGGCCCTGACAGAGAAGAGGAGGAGATTCCTGTTTAATCTCACCCACTAAGGCCAATGCCACCAATGACTGGCAAGATGGAAAGCGAGGGCATATCCGGATGGTAAACAAAGGTGAATGGTATGCAGACACATCCCATACTGGAACATCCTTCTGTGCCAAATTGAAGGAGTTAGAGGGAATTTTACTGGAAAGGTTAAAGTGGGAATCGTGTGTCTCTGCGGCAATTTCGTGGACCGGGCCCAATGTGAAGTTCTCCACCTATAACATCAGCTCAGACAGAAACCCACCACACACTGGAGCTGCTTCAACATGACAAGGAGAAAGTGAGGCCTGCAGATGCTGGAGATCAGAGTCGAGAGTGGAAAATCACAGCAGGTCAGGCATCATCTGAGGAGCAGGAGAATCGTTGTTCCGGGCATAAGCCCTTCATCCTGATGGATGCTGTCTGACCGGCTGTGCTTTACCAGTATCACACTTTCTATTCAACATGACAAGTGCCACTGAGACCAAACACAACAGTTCCCAGGTTCTGCCGCAGGTAGTCCTTAGCCTGGAGATTAAGAGTTGCCAGCCTGGCAGGTTCTAGCACGTTCCTAAGTTGAATCATGTCAGTTGCCTGAGCCCTCTGTTCCACCAGCCACCTAAAACATACTGATAGAGGTACTGATCACTGGATGCTAGTTCACCCCCTAAACTCCAGATACTACTCCCAACATAAGAACATAATGCAAAATAGGATCTGGTTAAGGGCAGGTGACATTGCAGTGGAATTGTTGCTGGACTAGTAATCCAAAGAACTGTGCCATGTTCTGGTAACCTGGATTCAAATCCCACCAATGCAGATGGTGGAATTTGAATTCAAGAAAATCTGGAATTCAATGCACATGATTATCAATGATCAAAAACCCATCTGGTTCACTCATGTCCTTAAGGGAAGGGAAACTGCTGTCCTTACCTGGTCTGGCCTACGTGTGACCAGACCCACAGCAATGTGTTTGACTCTTAATTGCCCTCCAAAGTAGCCAGAGTAGACAGGCAGGTGGCTGGAAGAACACAGCAAGCCAGGCAGCATCAGGAGGTGCAGAAGTCAACGTTTCAGACGTAATACTTCATCAGGACTGGGGGTGGGAGTGGGGGGAGGTGCTCTCTGCAACCAACGCGTCATCCTCCAACCCTTCTGCCAACTCCAAATAGATCCCACCACCAAGAAACTCAGCCCTCCAAAGTGGCCAAGCACACCACTCAGTTGTATCAACAGTTAAAAAGTCTCAGAAATGGAATGAAATGTGACAGACTATGCAATGTTGACAAAGGCACCAGAAATGACAATGGCAAACACAGCTCCTCTCACTCACCGGTCCTGCAAAGTCCTCCTTATCCACACCTGAGGGGCTACAGCCAAAAATGGGACAGCTATCTCACAAGTGAGCCTGATGTAGTCATCCTCATATCATCATAACTGATGCACAGTGTTTCAGAAAGCACCATCACTATCCCTAGCTACATCCTGCCCCAATAGCCGAGGTGGTGGCACAATGACATACAGCCAGGAGGGAGTTGCCCTTGGAATCCTCAACATTGGCTCTGAACCCCACAAATTCTCATGACATTGAGTGAAACTTCATCAAGGAAATGACCCACAACTTACAATGTAACTCTTGTACCCACCCCTTTCCCTGACTGATGATTTAGGACTCCTCTGTGTTGCGTACCATTTGGAGAAAACGCTAAGATATCAAGGACACAGAAAGTAATCTAGGTCAGGGAGTTTAGAGTTCATCACCATGAGCTGCCTTGCTTACAAAAGGAGTTAAGATTAAATCCAAAGAGGACACATCTAAAATTATGAGAAAATGCAGCAGGCCTAAAGATTGGGAGCATTTTAGAATTCAACAAGCAAGAGGAAGAAAATAGAGTATGAGAGTAAAATGGTAAGGAGAATAGAACCTGATTGTAAAAGCTGCTATAAATATGTGAAGAGAAAAATATTTATGACCCTTTCAAGTCAGAAGCCAGGAAAATTATAATGGAATGAAGAAATGGAGGAAGAATTGAACACACACTTTGCTTTTGACTTCATAACAGAAGGCACAGAAAATGGATCACCTTCCAGACATGTTAAAGATCCACAAGTCCAGTGGGAACACAGAATTGAAGGAAATCGCTACTCGCAAAAGATTGGTGCTTGAGAAATTAATAGGGTTATACAAATCAACAAGGCCCGATAACTAAGAGTGCTAAAGCAAATATCCCTGGAAATATTGGATGGAGTGGAGTTCATCTTCCAAAATTCTATGGACTCAGGAGAAATTCCGACAGATTGGAGGGTGGTAAATGTAACCCCACTATTTAAAAAAAGGGAGAAAAAGCCAAGAGTTATAGACCAGTTAACTGAAAATCAGTAGTGGGGAAGTGGTGGAGTCTATTGTAACAGAACACTTGGGAAGCATTAGCAAATTTGGTCAAATCCAGCATGGATTTATGAAAGGTAAATCATGCTTAACACATCAATTGGATTGTTTTAAGGATGTTACTTGCAGAATAGATAAAGGAGCACTGGTGGATGTGGAGTGTTTGGATTTTCAGAAAGCTTTTGATAAGGCCCCTTCTAAAAGGTTATTGGGCAAAGTTAAAGCATATGGGATGTCGATAATATACTAGAATAGACTGAGAGTTAATTGACAACAAGTAACTGAGACAGGGAGTAAATGGGTTGTTTTCCAAGTGATAGGCAGTTACAAGGGTTTTATCACAAAATAGTGGGGAAAATGCTAGAGTTTATTGTAAAAGACGTGATAACAAAACACTTGGAAAGCATTAATGTGATTAGGCAAAGCCAGCATGGGTTTATGAAAAAAAAAGCTAAACGATATGTCCTCATCCAGCACAGTTACCATGAGGGAGGAACTAAAGATTTAAGAACTGTATGAAACTATTTGCAACAAGGAAGAATACCCTGTGAATGGTAAAGGATTTCAGACCTGGTAAGTGGCATGCTGCCAGAGGAGAGAGATAGCAGAGGCTGAGAGAAGCAGAATTAGTAATGCCAACTAGATTGAGTTGGGATATCTGGTCGGCATGGACGGGTCAGACCAAAGGGTCTGTGTCAATGCTATACATCTCTATGACTCTATGATACATTCTGCATTGTGAGGTAGTGGTCTAAGGGAGTGATCCCAAGTCAGAATGCAGCAGTGAGCGAACACACTTTGGAGGCTCTGTCAGTAATGCGAACACTTCCTAGAGGGCCTGGGGAAATATTAAAATGGTGCAATGGAAGTGCAAGAAGTTAAAGAGTTGCTTCGAGCTCAGATCAAATGTAACCAGATATCGATGAGACATGACCACAGACACAGAAGGAAAGGCCATGAAATAAAAAGGTTTATTTCAGACTGGCTGGATATCACAAGGGCTGGTGTTAGGGCCTTAACTCTTTGCAAATTATATACATGATCTGATTGAAGGCACAAAGGTATGGCCACTATGTTTGCTGATGACCAGTGATAGGTAAGGAAGTCAGTCATGAAGATGACATCAAGAAAAGTTTTTCGATTTACATATGAAAGAAGTGAAACTATCATGGTCATTCTTACAGATATGAGAGTTAACAAACAATCGAGGTATTTTTCAATGTATATTTTCAGTTACATCACACTGTAAACTTTTACTATAAATTCTGTGTCTTACAATTGATGAAGGAGCAGCGCTCTGAAAGCTAGTGCTTCCAATTAAACCTATTGGACTATAACCTGGTGTTGTGTGATTTTCAACTTTGTACACCCCAGTCTAACACTGACATTTCCAAATCATGACTATAGATAGGATAAGTAAGCGGGCAAAGATCCGGTAATGTTGAAAAGTATGAAGTAGCCTACTTTGGCAGAAAGAATGGAAAAAGAAGCCTACTATCTAAATGGTGAGATGTTTCAGGACTCTGAGATACAGAGAGGTCTGAGGGTCTCAGTATATTGCAGATAGTTAGTACACAGGTACTTTTTCAGGCTGGCTGGATGTCACAAGGACCTGGTGCTAAGGCCTTCACTCTGAGTCCTGAAGAAAGGCTACACCTGAAACGTTGACTTCTCCGCCTCCTGATGCTGCCTGGCTTGCTGTGTTCTTCCATCCTCCTGCCTGTCTACTTTGAATTCCAATATCTGCAGTTTTCTTGTCTCTAGTACACAGGTACAGCAAGTAATCAAGAAATTTAACCAAATGATACAGATTATTGTGAGGGGAATTGAATGTAAGAGTAGAGAGGTCTGTATCCTCCTGAGGTCACAAGAGTCAGAAGTGACTTAATTGAAACCTGTAAGATCCTGAGGGTGCATGTTGGAAGGATGTTTCATCTTGTGGGTGAATCTGAAATAAAGATCATAATTTAAATGTAAAGGGTTGCCCATTTAAGATAGAGATGAGGAAAATAAGTTGTCTCATAGGATTGTGAGTCTTTGTAATTCCTTTCATCAAATTGCAGCAGATACTTCAGCTGAATCTTTAAATATTTTTAAAGCAGTGGTACAGAGTTGCTTGATTATACAGGGGATGAAAGATTATCCAGGGTATACAGGCATGGAGACTGGAGATTAGATCAGATCAGATCATACTGAATGGCAGATCAAGCTCAAAGATATCTGCTCTTGCTCCTTGTTCATATGTTTGTGAATTAATATTGCAGATCCAGGGATTTGGCAAAGCTAGTCATTAAATCGATAATGTTGGACAAATTAAAAACCTAAGCAGACATAGACTATAAGGCCAGAACATTTGGGAGATTGTATTCAGGCCCCAGAAAAGGTGGGAGATCATAACAGTTGTGATAAAGCTGAAAATGTGTTGCTGGAAAAGCGCAGCATCCAGGGAACAGGAGAATCGACGTTTCGGGCACAAGCCCTTCTTCAGGAATGAGGAATGTTTGTCCAGCAGGCTAAGATAAAAGGTAGGGAGGAGGGACTTGGGGGAGGGGCGTCGGAAATGTGATAGGTGGAAAGAGGTCAAGGTGAGGGTGATAGGTCAGACGGGGGTGGGGGCGGAGAGGTCGGGAAGAAGATTGCAGGTTAGGAAGGCGGTGCTGAATTCGATGGATTTGACTGAGACAAGGTGGGGGGAGGGGAAATACCTTGTCTCAGTCAAATCCATCGAACTCAGCACCGCCTTCCTAACCTGCAATCTTCTTCCCGACCTCTCCGCCCCCACCACAGTCTGACCTATCACCCTCACCTTGACCTCTTTCCACCTATCACATTTCCGACACCCTTCCCCCAAGTCCCTCCTCCCTACCTTTTATCTTAGCCTGCTAGACAAACTTTCCTCATTCCTGAAGAACAAAAGAAGCCAAATTATATAAATATCGAGCGTTTGTCGAATTCGGTGTGTGTTTTGTCCCTTCCTTGTGACTTGCAAGTGTACAAATAAATGACACTACTGCTTCAGATTTTTGTCTCGGACTGAAATTATTGAAGTGAGTGAGCTTTGTTTCTCACA
>NC_057722.1:68212234-68277264 GCF_004010195.1 Chiloscyllium plagiosum | reverse complement strand
CCGACGCCCCTCCCCCAAGTCCCTCCTCCCTACCTTTTATCTTAGCCTGCTGGACAAACTTTCCTCATTCCTGAAGAAGGGCTTATGCCCGAAACGTCGATTCTCCTGTTCCCTGAATGCTGCCTGACCTGCTGTGCTTTTCCAGCAACACAGTTTCAGCTCTGATCTCCAGCATCTGCAGACCTCACTTTCTCCTCACAGTTGTGATAAAGACAAGATTCATTCATTTAAAGTGCGAGAAGTGGGAATAATTCAGTGAAGCCGTGATTCAAAAAGGAATCCTTCATTAAAACTACAATCAGCAGGATTCATGTAATGGAGCAGCAGAAAAGATGGGAATCTTTTGTATGCTTGAAGGGTGCAAATTGTCTCTTGTAGCTGCATCAAGTTGGGAATCCTCCCTTGTAGTTGGGAGCTGTGGGGAAACCCTTCAATACAGCACAACTGTATTACTGTCAATAAAAGGTGTTTTAGTAAATAAAATACCTATGCACATTAGGAAATATGGCATCAGTAATAATATTAAGAGGTGGACCAAATGGAATACAATAATTGCCGTCTTCGATATAACAATTTCGAAAATACAAAATAGCTTCCATGTTGAGTACCAAATTAGAAGCTGAACAATACACTTCTTTATACAATCAATTGTACAACTGATACTTTTACAGCTCACCAAAGATGCAAGAAGCAACAGATACTTTTGAAGAGGTACTGAAAGTCTTTGAAAATTATTTTAACCCCACTACTAGTAATATTAGTTTTATTAATGATTGGAAAAGATTAGTGAAAATTTGACAATGGTCGCTTCAAGGTGAAATTCAAAAGACACAGAATTGTTGTAGAAATAGTTGATGATTCTTTGTCAGATTTAATGCAGTCCAAAGAAGAACTGATCTACAGATTTGCCACCCAGATGGTGAGTGAAGCAGAATTCTAGAAGCTATACAGATCAATCCAAACGAGGGAAGATTATCCTTTGCAGAAATAAGCAAAATCCATTCAATGCCTGAATTATAATCCACAAATAATGCATGTGAGAAACTAGCAAAGTGAAAAGGATAGGCTCCAATCACGCAAAGTCCTTATCAGTGATCTGGTTCACAGAAACCTCACAGGCACAGTCAATGCACAGCTATTAAAGGTGACACTGCAGGCGACTTTCAAAAGAAAAATGTGCAGCAGTGGGATTCAGTTTCAGGAAAGAAGTGATCAAGTAGTTACCCAAACAAAGAGTTAGGAATGCCCACAACAGAGGGAAAACCAGAAATATTCCCAAGGATAATTAGTGATTCAGAGCTCACATCTAGCAAGCTGTAATTATATTGGTTAACTCATTAATTTCAATGTAGACTTAGGGATGAATATTATGACACTATCAGATGTCGAGACATGGTGAAGAGAACACTGTCTACAGCTGACAGCAGTTTGACCACATGACCCTGAAGGCATAACACCTCAGGCCAAAGGTATGCTGCAAACAACTCCAATCTAAGCAATGCCAAATAACAGAAAACCTGTATTTATTTCTCAATCAAGAATTCTCATTCTTGAGTAGGAAGGCATGTCCTATTGAGGCAACTTCAATGTTCTTCAGTGGCATAAGATGTTTAACTAAGTACAGTTAATGAAACAGCCAGCCAAGGAACTAACAGTCATGCATCAGGAAATCCAAAGATTACTTTAAGAGAAAGTGATGACCTAGTGATATTATCCCTAGACCAAGAATGCAGCTAATGCCCTGGAAACTGTGTTCAAACCGAGGGAAGCTACCCTACGAAGAAGCGGAAGAGCAGTGGTTACTGGAAATCTAAAACAGAAATTGCTTAAGAAACTTGGCAATTTCTATGCAGAGAGAGTTAATGTTTTGAGTCTAGTGACAAACCTTCAGAACTTGGAGTGTGCTTTCTCTCTGCAGATGCTGCTAGACCTGCTGAGTTTCTTCAGTAATTTCTGCTTTATTTTCATGGAAAAAATCTTTTTTAGTTCACTAACACCCTTTATGGGAGGAAACTGCCATCCTTACCCGGTCTGGTCTATATGTGACTCCAGACCCACAGCAATGTGTTTGACGCTGAATTGCTCTCCAAGAAATTAGGTGTGGGCAAGAAATACTAGCCGAGCCAGTGATGCCCACATCCTGTGAATAAAATAATACAATGGTGTCACAAAGCTGATCCCTTTTTTCTAAAAATTGTTCCTTTTCTCAAGGATTAGATTCCCTACAGTGTGGAAACAGGCCCTTCGGCCCAACCAGTCCACACTGACCCGCCGAAGAGTAACCCACACAGATCCATTTCCCTCTGACTAATGCACCTGTCACTATGGACAATTTAGCATGGCTAATTCACCTAACCTGCACATTTTTGGATTGTGGGAGGAAACCGGAGCACCCAGGGGAAACCCACGCAGACACAGGGAGAATGCGCAAACTCCATACAGCCACGTGAGGCTGGAATTGAACCTGGGACCCTGGTGCTGTGAGGCAGCAGTGCTAACCACTGAGCCAACGTGCCGCCCCAATACTGTGTTCTTGGTTTTTTTTCAGAGGGGTCATAAAATCTTCCTGGCTCTGAGGTGGCTAGTTTGGTATAGAGATGGGAAAGGATGTTGAGAGGCCTTTTGTTTATATGCAAACAGATGAGACTTCAGGCCAAAGTGGTGATGTTTTAGAAGTGACCCATATAATGAATACTGAGTGGTCAGCTCTCTAGCTAAGCAGCTCAGTCCAGAACTAATTAGAAGTTCAGCTGAGTGGAAACCCACTGTGAAACACTCTCTCTCCTTCTGCCCTTCTAACTTCAACCTGTCAGCATTTGTTCCTTTTTTTACTGATTTTTTAAGGGGCTTTGCTTATTGGGACTGTTGTGTATATTCAGAACAGCATAATTAAGTCTAGTTTGGATAGATTGAGTTCTGTAGGGAATTTTTATTCTGTTCTTTGTGTTTTGTGAATAAATTTCTGTCTATTTTAAAACCTGGAAGTCAACCTAGCTAACTTACTCCAGATAATTTTTACCGTACACATACTGAAACAAATTGCAAAGTTATGATCTGGGCTGCCTGCTTAAGAATGTTTTGAATGGTCTGTTCTCGTCAATAACAAAGGTCACAGGATAACTGTAGAAGATTTGATAGGATTCCTAGACTTATGGCAGAACCTGAACAAAAAAAAACAGAATCCATTGAGATTAGTTATACTGGCACAAGAACACTGTTCCATCCTGTCAAGAAGTTGGTAGCCTGTTACTGTACTGCACTGCATGTGCCCATACACTCAACTGGTCTAGATCATCACAAAGAATCTTTGCATCCTCAAAATCATAAAATGACCAGTCAGAGCACAATATTCTTCTGTTGGCTGGATCTGACAAATCATTGGAATAGATTATAGCAATCAGCATTATTTTTGTGTTCATTAACTGGAAACAAGAGAACCATTGATGTCATCTTCCTTTTGATTAAAACCAAGGGAACGTCTTAGAGTGGACCTCTTCGAATACAAATGTAAAATGTTTTTGATCAGAATTGACAGGAAATGGTTAGAAATGAAGAAAGTGCAGAGTCACGCTGCTGAAACGGTGATTACATCACTGAGGAGAAACTTAAAGCAACTTGATTCCCAGGCCTAGTAATCTCAGACAACAGAGCAGTTTGTTAACGAATTTATGGGCGGCACGGTGGCACAGTGGTTAGCACAGCTGCCTCACAGCGCCAGAGACCCGGGTTCAATTCCCGCCTCAGGCGACTGACTGTGTGGAGTTTGCACGTTCTCCCCGTATCTGCGTGGGTTTTCTCCGGGTGCTCTGGTTTCCTCCCACAGTCCAAAAATGTGCAGGTCAAGTGAATTGGCCATGCTAAATTGCCTGTCGTGTTAGGTGAAGGGGTAAATGTAGGAGAATGGGGTCTGAATGGGTTGCGCTTCGGTGGGTCAGTGTGGACTTGTTGGGCCGAAGGGCCTGTTTCCACACTGTAAGTAATCTTCCTCAAAGAGTTTACAGCTTCATATGGATTTGTCGAGACTAACAACTCACCTAAAAAACTCCTGAAGTCAATGGTAAAGCTGTAAGAGCAGGATGCACTGCGGAGACATTACTGAACAAGAGTGATGATATCCAACTTGCTACTGTGGGCTATCATTGCACTCCAATCCAAACGTTTCAGCTCCGTGAACTCCTCAAGGGAAGCAGAGAAAGAACAGTGGCCCAGTGGCTCAGTGGTTAGCACTGCTGCCTCACAATCCCAGGGACCTGGATTCAGTTCCAGCCTTGAATGATAGTCTGTGTGGAGTGTGCACATTCTCCTCATGTCTGCGTCGGTTTCCTCCCACAGTCCAAAGATATGCAAATTAGGTGAATTGGTCTTGCTAAATTGCCCATAGTGTTCAGGAATGCGTAGGTTAGGCGCATTAGTCAGGGATAAATGTACAGTAATAGGGTAGGGAAATGCGTATGGGTGGGTTACTCTTCAGAGGGTCAGTGTGGACTTGTTTGGCTGAAGGGCCTGTTTCCATACTGTAGCGATTCTATGATTTATAAACTCAGCTTTCTACGCACCCACACACTTGGTTGCTCATGTACTAATCGTGACTTGAGAACAGTGAGGGTGAGAAATGATAACTACTGTTCCAGTCACATATGGAACGATGGTGAACAAACCAAAGCACTCAACCTATCAAATCTCCAAACAAAACACAAGCTCAAGTGATGGAATACATCACAGCCGGTGTCCTAACTGTCTCCAATTGACAATGTTGTGCTACGATGTGACAGCACCCATTTCTATACAGAAACAGTCTTTGACAGAGTATAAACAGTCATCAACACAGTCAAATAGACCAGAGATACTGTGCTTATCTAGAGATCCAGAGGACATCCTGATTGTTCAATGGGGTCATCTGTCCTTCCTAAACAGTAGATGAAGAATGAATGTTTCTGATGACTGGAGAGTCCAGAACCAGAAGTCACAGTTGAACAATGTGCGGTAAACCACTTAGGACCAAAAGAGGATAAATTTCTTTACCCAGAGTGAGGTGGAATTCACTATCACAGAAAGCAGCGAGGCCAAAAAAATGGCTGATTTCAAGAAGGTGTTGGACATAGCACTTGGAGCTAAGGCATGAAAGGATATGGGGGAAAAGCAGGACCAGGCTATTGAGTCGGACAACCAGCCATGATCATAATGAATAGCGCAGTAGGCCTAAAGGGCTGAATGGCCTCCTCCCATTTCTGTTTTCTATGCTTCCATGTCAATTCTTCTGCCCAGCGGAATGCAAGAGACTAGATGGAGGACACAAATTCCCAACTTTCTCCTAAGGAGCTGAGAACACGTTCAAGTAGATTAAGTTAAAAATCACATGGCACCTGGATATTGTCCAACAGGTTTATTTGGAAGGAGCAGCATTTCAAAAGCTAGTGCTTCCAAATAAACCTGTTGGACTATAACCTGGCATCGTGAAATTTTTAACTTTGTCAACCCCAGTCCAACACCGGCTCCTCCAAATCAAGTAAATTAGTGAAAGACAGGCATCATTTGATTCCAAAGTCTCTTCTTGAGATCTTTTCAATGGTTACATTTTAATTTTAAGGGTTAATTTTGATTTTCAGGATATCATTCTCATTCTTGCTAATTTGCAGTCATATTCAAACACTGCGTTTCTGTTTGTGATGAGGTATGAGTGATGGAACTCACACAAAAGAATATTTTCAATAATTATCAATCCTCCATGAAAGCAAAACTCACAAAGAAAAATTGGGTTTTGGACACCACGCTATGTAAATTAGCACAAGACAACAAGCCCAAATTAGCAACAATTTATTTTTTAACTAACTGATACATGCCTCAACATATAAAGATCAACCACCCTAAATGCACCACGGACTGGTGCAGTCACGAGAATGGAAGATGTTAACAAGTTGATTGCCAAAATGTTACTACATCTCAGGTCTCAGGCTTGAAATAAAATGTAATAATTGACACAATGACCAATGCAATAGCATCGACTACTTCTTTTCCCCACTTAATAAGCAGCTCTAAACTCAAGATTCCACATTCTTTAAAGGGAAACTTATTACCTTGTGGATTTCCTGTTTTCCTGGTTCCTGGTTAGCTGAATATTCACGTTGCTATGGACCAGACCAGACCCCCTCAATATACTTAAAGAAGGTAGTTTAGACACTAACTTTTTCTTATTTTAAAGGTAGATGTGCAATGCCGTGTTTCAAATGTAATGCAACTGGTCAAACTACTCGACGTTAAGCCAAACAATTTATTTAAACACTGTATTTAAAATATTAATAAATAAAAGAGGCGTTTAGAATAACTTAAATACTGGAAAACTTAACTGAACACTAGATATTATTGTTATTACTAATTTACTGTTCCAATATAGTAACATCCCACAAATACAGCTCTTGGCAAATTCAGACACAGATTCTCACCTGCAGTTCTCCAATCCAGGAGGGAAAACATCAAGAGAGAATTCAGAGAGAGTAGCAGCCAGGAGAAATTCACTGAAGGTTCCAATTCTACTGAGACCCCAGCAGCTTCTGATTAAAACTAAAACTAAAGACTAAAAAAAGCTGGAAAGCCTGGTTTGTGATTGATGGTCACACGTCACAGATAACAGCTGTCCAATCAACTATTCCTACAGGCTATTTTTATTATTTATAGAATCCCTACAGTATGGAAACAGGCCATTTGGCCCATCAAGTTCACATTGACCCTCCAAACAGCATCTCACCCAGACACAACTCTATCCCTGTAACCCTGCATTTCCCAGCTAACCTACACATCTGTGGACACTATGAGCAATTTATTATAGCGAATCCTCCCTAACTTGCTCATCTTTGGACTGTGGGATGAAACCTATGCAGACATGGGGAGAATGTGCAAACTCCACACAGTCACCCTCAGCTGTAAGTCTCAAGTCACATGAAAACCAGGCCAGGTAAAGATGGCAGTTTCATTCCCTAAAGGACATTAGTGAATGAAATGGGTTTTATTCTTTGCAATCAACTATGTTTTCACAATCATCGTTGATTCCAGGTTTTTAATTGAATTCAACTTCCACTATCTGCCATGGTGAGCTTTGAATCTTGAACCTTACCTGGGTCTCTGGATTAATAATCTAATGAAAGTACCTGTACTCATCACCTCCCTTGTCTTAATTTGCAATCAAATGTTTAGACTTTACTCAATGCTATCTCAACCCAACCATGTTTGTATAGTTAACTTTCCAAGTTAGCACATACTATCCAACTACATTCAATCTCATAAATATTATTATGTTATTCAATCACATCATTACGTGTTCACATTTTGAACTGTTTGTGCTTTGCGATTATCAGTAAACCTATATGTTGAAAAGTGTGGTGCTGGAAAAACACAGCAGGCCAGGCAGCATCCGAGGAGCAGGAGAATCGACGTTTCGGGCATACTCCCGAGCTGAGCTATCCGCGGTGCTTTTGCACTTGGCAAAGGAATGATCACTGTCACCAGATTCAGCCCAGAATGCCGGTTGGTGAGGGTGATGCACCAATGGGATCACTATCATGCCTGGCTACTCAACCTTGTCCTAAAGGACATGTCATAGTCTCTCCAGAATGGCACTCAATTCTATGAATTCCATGTATCCAAGATTCCCTGCCATACCTTCACTTGCTAGCGTCTTTTCTCAACCTTTTGCCACAATTCAGCTGTCACCCCCATCATAATATCGTCATGGCTGTTTATCAGATGCTGCCTTTTGTGATCAAGGTTCTGCTGAGGGCTTCTCTGTTTTGCTTTAACACCTCTGTCCCTGCACTCAGTCTCTACCCAGGTTCACCACCAACAAAACTGCCAACAAATTTCTGAAATAGAAATAAAATTCTTCATGTTCACTGAATTAAGGCCTTCATACATAAACCTTCAGATCTCATTATCTCCCATTCTCCCAATCAGATTTGTCTCTCTTGTATACAAGGAGAAAGTGAGGACTGCAGATGCTGGAGATCAGAGCTGAAAATGTGTTGCTGAAAAAGCGCAGCAGGTCAGGCAGCATCCTGAAGAAGGGCTCATGCCCAAAACGTCGATTCTCTTGTATACAAGACCAGTACAACATCTCCTCCCTCGCTGAGCTATTTTCCCATTCTCACCAAATTCTTTGAGTTGCTACTCTCCTGAAACAGTACTCTAATACTGTCGTTTACTTTTTACTAAAAGTTTCAGGAGAGAAAACACCATTGACCAGTCAAAACTATGTTAAACATTGAACAGTACAGCAGAGTACAGGCCCTTCAGCCCTCAATGTTGGGCTGACCTTTTATCCTACTCAAAGATCAGACTAACCTACATACCCTTCATTGTACTAACTTCCATGTGCCTATCCAAGTGTTGTTTAAATGTCCCTAATGTATCTGACTCTACTACCGCTGCTGGCAGTGCATTCCACACCAACCACTACTCTCTGTGTAAAGAACTTACCTCTGACATCTCCCTTAAACCTTCATCCAATCACCTTAAAATTATGCTCCCTTTTGATAGCCATTTCCACCCTGGCAAAAAGTCTTCGGTTATCCATCTGTCTATGCCTCTCAACATCTTGTACACCTCTATTAAGTCACCTCTTATCCTCCTTCGCTCCAGTGAAAAAAGCCCGAGCTGCCTCAACCTTTCGTCATAAGACATGCCCTCCAATCCAGGCAGCATCCTGATAAATCTCCACTGCACCCTCTCTAAAGCTTCCATATCTTTCCAAAAATGAGGTGACCAGAAGTGAACACAATATTCCAAGTGTAGGCGGCATGGTGGCACAGTGATTAGCATTGTTGCCTCACAGCACCAGAGACCCAGGTTCAATTCCCGCCTGAGACAACTGTCTGTGCGGAGTTTGCACGTTCTCCCCATGTCTGCAAGGGTTTCCTCCCACAGTCCAAAAATGTGCAGGTTAGGTGAATTGGCCATGCTGAATTGCCTGTAGTGTTAGGGGAATGGGTCTGGGGGGTTGTTCTTCGGAGGGTCGGTGTGGACTTGTTGGGCGGAAGGGCCTGTTTCCACACTGTAAGTAATCTAATCTAACCAGGGCTCTAATCCTCCTGCTTATGAAAGCCAACATACCATGCGCCTTCTGAACAACTCTATCAACCTGAGCAGTGACTTTGAGGGATCTAAGGATGTGGACCGCAAGATCTCTCTGTTTCTCAACACTGCCATGAATTCTGCCTTTAATCCTGTATTCTGTATTCAAATTCAACCTTCCAAAATGAATCATTTTACATTTATCCAGGTTGAATTCCATCTGCCACATCTCAGCCCAGCTCTGCATCTTGTTGTAGCCTGCAACAGCTCTCAACACTATCTACAACACCACTGACCGTTGTGTCATCTGCAAATTTACTAATCCACCCTTCCATTTCTTCATCCAAGTCATTTATAAAAACTACAAAGATCATAGGCCTAAGAACAGATCCCTGTAGGATATCACTGGTCACCAACCTCCAGGCAGAATGATTTCCATCCATTACCACTCACTGTCCTCTTCCGGTCAGCCAATTCCATTTAGAGACACCCAAATTTTTCTGTATCCCATACCTCCTAACTTTCTGAATGAGCCTACCGTGGGGAACCTTATCAAATGCCTCACTGAAATTTATATACACTACACCCACTGCT
This sequence comes from Chiloscyllium plagiosum, assembly GCF_004010195.1. Classification (NCBI taxonomy): domain Eukaryota; kingdom Metazoa; phylum Chordata; class Chondrichthyes; order Orectolobiformes; family Hemiscylliidae; genus Chiloscyllium; species Chiloscyllium plagiosum. Next base: position 68,267,610 of record NC_057722.1, on the reverse strand, counting down.
TGACTTTCATCAACTTGTCTTGTCACCTCTTCAAAGAATTCAGTAAGGCTTGTGAGGTATGACCTGCCCCTCACAAAGTCATGCTGACTATTCTAATCAAACTATGTTTTTCCAAATAGTCATAAATCCTATCTATCAGAATCTTTTCCAGTACCTTGCTTACCACAGACATAATTCTGGTCTGTAATTCCCAGGAATGTCCCTATTCCCTTTCCTGAACAGAGGAAAAACATTCGCCTCCCTCCAATCAGGCGGTACCACTCCCGTGGACAGTGGGGATGGAAAAATCATCGCCAGAGATGCAGCAAGCTCATTCCTCAGTTTCTGTCGTAACCTTGGATATATCTGGTCTGGTCCTGGGGATTAATCAATCATGATACTTCCCAGAATTTCCAGCACTTCCACTTCCTCAATATCAATCAGTTCAAGCCTATTAACCAGGTCCACAATGTTCACACGATCAACAAGGTCCCTCTCTCTAGTGAATACTGAAGCAAAAAATTCATTTAAGGCCTCCCCTACCTCTTCAGACTCCAGGCGCAAGTTCCCTCTACTATTCCTGATGGGCCCTACCCTCTCTCTGATCATTCTCTTATTCCTCATGTCCATGTAGAATGCCTTTTTTGTCTGATCAGAGCCCCTCACCATCTTTACTTACCTTTTCCCTGCTCCTTCAACCACAGAATGCATCTGCTCCTAAACGGTTCAACATATTGATTCCAATTTTTGGATTCAAATACCACGATCTGCCATGGCAGAATGTAAACCGAAGCTCCTAGAACATTATCTGGGTCTCTGGATGAACAGTTCAGTGATAATACTAGTAAGCTATAACCTCCCCATTTCTCTCCACAGATGCTGCCAGACTTGCTGAGCTTCTCCAGCAACTTCTGTTCTGGTTTCAGCTTTCCAGCATCCCCCATCTGTGATTTCATATGAGCGACAGAGGAAAACAACTGGCAATTGGAGGATTTGTTCCTCAGCGATTCCAATAGTTGTGAGTATGAGGACCAATACTTTCACAATTCGGAGATGCCGGTGTTGGACTGGAGTGTACAAAGTTAAAAATCACACAACACCAGGTTATGGTCCAACAGGTTTATTTGGAAGCACTAGCTTTTGGAGTGCTGCTCCTTCATCAGGTGATTGTGGAGATATACGATTATAGTCCACAACCACCTGATGAAGGAGCGGCACTCTGAAAGCTAGTGCTTCCAAATAAACCTGTTCGACTATAACCTGGCGTTGTGTAATCTTCAACTTTTCTCAGTGGTGCCATGGTTGAATTTTCCCGTATGTTTTTGGTGACATTTTTGGCATGAATTCACCCTCCAGCCCCTGCTCCATGTATTTTAAATTCAGATCAAAACAACCTAAGTGTTTCCCCAGTCGTCAGAGGCAGGGAGTTGTGGGGCAGATGTAACATATTGGGTGGAATCAATGATGTTTTGAGGGAACTGTAGTCTAAGGGGTTAAGTGACAGCATACATCATCATAGGAAGTGATGCAATGTCACATGGTCTTGCTTTCTCTTGCATCCTTGTGGCAATATGAAGCCGCCATAAGATTTTCTTAAACAAAGCTTGTGTTTTCTTTACCCCCTTAGACTCTAAATATGGTTTACAAGTAGCACAATGAGTCCAAGAGTATGACAGGTGAGTCAGTTTATACATTCTCTGCTCATGTCTCTGCACTGGGACATTAACCTGTGATATATTATGGCACTGTGATATGGATTCTACCCAGCCCCATGGAGGGTAGGCATTGTGGCCAGCACTCCTGCCTCACAGTGCCAGGGACCCAGGTTTGATACCAACCTTGGGCAACCATCTGTGTGCAGTTTGCACATTCTCTCCATGTCTGTGAGAGTTTCCTTTGGGTGCTCTGGTTTCCTCCCATAGTGCAAAGCTGTGAGGTGCTATGGCCATGCTAAATTGCCCACAGTGTTCAGGGATGTGTTGGTCAGGGATAACTATAGGGGAATGGATCTGGATGGGTTACTCTTTGGAGGGTTTGTGTGGACTTGTTAGGCCGAAGTGTCTGTTTTCACACCGTAGGAAATCTAGCCTACCCATTAAGGAATTTTGGATTGAGATTTCAGATTTCCAGCCTCCATAACGCTGTTGCATTAATTTCCATTTCACATTTTGTTGGAAAAAGCTCCATTGTGTTGCTTCTGCAGGATTCAGTCTTCGCTTTTGGGTTGTTGAATCTATTTCATATCTTAATTGAGCTGATGTAGATGAAGGGAGACTGAGAGAGACAGACAGAGATTAGAAATTGAAGCGGTCCTGCCTCGGAGCAGTCATTAAACATTGCGACAGAGCGACAACACACAAAATCCTCTGAACAAGCGACAGCAGACTGCTCTCAGCCATGCTATTTTCTCAAAGGCCCTGTGATTCAGCTGCAGAGTCTAACTCCAGCTGTCGATGTGCGTGTCTATTACCGGTCTCCACCTGAGCATTGCGGTGGTGCTAGCCATGTTACAGCCTCAGTCCTCAGGCACTGAATCAGTGACAACAGCAGAGAGACGACTCCTGTCTCTCCGGGGGAATCCCAGAAAGCAAGGGCTATGAAATAGATGGATTATACACGAAGCAAAACATAAATTGATCCAGATTAGTGTCTTTCACTTCCCACTTCTCCTCCTTATTTTTTTTCCAATCTCACCAGGGAAATGGAGTTTACTGGTAAATCCACACTTATGTGATGACTCCATTTTGGCCTTCATCAAGCCCAGTGTTCCTCCAGCTGGATATCAGTCTGTGCCTCTAGCTATACACCATGATCAGTCTAGTAATTAGCAGACTGTTTAATATAATGTAGAAGCAATTAGGAGGTGATAACATGCAATTAAGATGTGTTCTCAGATTAGACTTTGTGATGAATAAGCATTCGTAGCCGTGCTCTCTAAAAGATGAAGTACCCATCTCAGGAATGTCAAACTGTAGTGATTTAATCTGAATTATTTTCAATTAATATGCATGTCTACCTCCACTGTTTTTTACCACTCTATTGACATTGATAAATTAAACTGAGCCTGTCAGAATTTGTCCCCCAGTTACTCTGTTTGTGAATGTCACATTTTCTGGAGTATTTTTTTTCCTCTTTCCTTTCATCTGCCTCGGAGCTCCGTCTGGTTTTACTTCAAGTTCCTTGATTCATCTCTAGGATTACAACAATGTGTCAGTTTGAGTTGAGCAATAACCTGAAAATATGATTGATATAAATAGTGTTCAAATATAATTGTTTATCATGTCATTTCTGTTCCTCGCTCCCCCATCCCCAACATGTTCAATACCTTTGAGTCCTGTTGGGGTAAATTAGATACCTTGGATGACAAGTGTCTTGGGACTCTGTCTGTAGACTGTCCAACCAGTCACCAGCTTGGTGTGCCATGTGAGACCATTGCATTTGTAAAGTGCAAAGCCTTGCTTTGCAAGCTCCTACACACACCTCCTTGAGAGCACTCCCAACTGAGCTTTAAGTCCCTTGACACAAAGTCTTCAAAGAGCAGGTTGTGCCAACTTCACCCTGCCCCTCCAGGCCCCAAATGATCCTCCCCCCACACACCTTTTTTCTCTTCTACCCTGACTCTGAAAACACAAATAGGATTAGGGTGTGAAACACTTAAATTCACATTTACTGGTCAATTTCACATGGATCACACTGGGAGTAAACAACGGGGTGGCATAGTGGCTCAGTGCTACCTCACAGCGCCAGGAACCCAGATTCGATTCAAATGTCGGGTGAAAGCCTGTGTGGAGTTAATACATTCTCCGCGTGTGTGTGTTTCCTTCCACAGTCCAAAGATGTGCAGGTGAGGTGTGTTGGCCATGCTAAATTACCCGTAGTGTTCAGGGCTGTGTAGGTTAAGTGGATTAACCATGGGAAAAACATGGTTACAGACATAGGGTAGGATAGGGGTGGGTCTGATTGGGATGCTCTTCAGAGGGTTGGTGTGGACTCAATGGGCTGAATGGCCTACTTCCACACTGTAGGGATTCGATGAAGTAAGACCATTTTTGATGCGTGCAATTCTGGTCTCCCTGCTTTAGGACGGATGATGTGAAACCTGAAGTCCAGAACTACAGAGCATAGGTTTAGGGTGAGAGGAGAAAGATTTAAAAGGGACCTAAGGGGTAACTTATTCCCACAGAGGGTTGTATATGTATTGCATGAGCTGCCTGAGGTAGCGGTGGCGGCTGGTACAAATACAACATGGGTATATGAAGAGGAAGGGTTAGCGGGATATGGGCCAAATGCTGGAAAACGGGACTAGATTAATTTAGCATATCTCGTCAGCATGGACAAGTTGGACCAAAGAGTCTACTTCTGGGGTATACATCTCTATGATTCTATGACTGTCTTCATGCTATCATAGAAGGCATTGTAATCAACTCAAAATTTGTTTTCTGCTTCTGTCCATGTGTATATTTTCTACAACATCGCGAAGGGGTCAGAAGTCATGACAGAAACAGAAATGTGTAGGAAGAAAGCAGGGTTAACATTTCAAGTCCAGTGACTCTTCAGCAGAATTGTTAGGAGCTCAGAAAAAGCGGTTTATATTCAGGAGCTGAAGGGGTGTGGTAAGGGAGAGGTAAATGGAGAATTGGAGACATAACCTGAGAGAGAGAGAGAGAGAGATATGAAGGGGGAAGATAACCAAGCAGATGAGGACAGAAGAAAAGCTGAATATCTGATGCTAAGAGCTGAGAATGGGAAAATATGTTCGCTATACTGAATGCAACCCACATAATGTGATAAAAACTGAAAGAGATGCAAATGCTGGCAATCAGAAAAAGAAACAGAATTTGCTGGAAAAGCTCAGCAGGTCTGACAGCATCTGTGGAAAAAAAATCAGAGTTAATGCTTCGAATCCAGTGACCTTTCCTCAAAACTGACAGTAATTGGGAAAAATGTTTCTTTTCTTATGCAGAAGATAAGGTGGGGGGAGGTGTAAGGAGCAAATGATAGGTGGGGATAGAGCCCAAAGAGAGAGAAGAACAGTTGGACAGATAAACGATCAGCCTGGGAGGGTGAATAACTGCTAATGGGGACTGTTAGGGGCTAACAATGGATTGTCTGTGGTAGCAGCCCGTGTGATAAGGACCATGGGAGAAAGTGTCTTAAGCCCTAAAGTTGCTGAACTCAACATGGAGTCCAGAATGCACTGATCTTCGCAGGAGCACTGCAGCAGGCCTGAGACAGAGAGATGTTGGCCAGGGAACAGGGAGGGGTGTTGAAGAGGCAGGCAACTGGAAGCTCAGGGTCTTTTTGCAGACAGAACGTGGGTGTTCTGTGAAGTGATCTACGCTTCATTTCCCCAACGTAGAGGAGATCTCATTGTGAGCAACAACTGCAGTAGACTAGATTGTGGGAAGGGCAGGTAAAGTGCTGCTTCACCTGGAAGTTGTGATTGGGCCCTTGGATACTGAAGAAGGAGGAAGTAAACAGACAGGTGTTACATCTTCGGCGGTTGCAGGAGAAGGTGTTGTGGAGCTGTGTTGACATGTTAAAAGTGAAGGATGAGTGGATCAGGGTATCCCGGAGTAAACTGTCCTTGCGGAAGGCTGACAGGAGAGGGAAAAGGTTTGGTGATGGCAAAAATGGCAGCTAATGTTCGTTTGGACGTGGATGCTGGTGGGATTGTAGGTGACGCTAAGGGGGACCCTATTCCTGTTGTGGGAGGGAAGAGAGAGGTGAAGTAGCCATTTAATGGGGTGGCACGATGGCTCAGTGGTTAGCACTTGCAGTCTCACCGTGCCAGGGACCCTGGTTCAATTCCACTCTCAGGTGACTGCGTGGAGTTTACACATTTTCCCCATCTCTGTGTGGGTTTCCTCTGGGTGCTCTGGTTTCCTCCAAGAGTCTAACAATATGCAAGGAGAAAGTGAGGTCTGCAGACGCTGGAGATCAAAGCTGAAACTTTATTGCTGGAACAGCACAGCAGGTCAGGCAGCATCTAGGGAACAGAAGATTCGACGTTTCGGGCACATGCCCTTCTTCAGGAATTCCTGAAGAAGGGCATGTGCCCGAAACGTCGAATCTTCTGTTCCCTAGATGCTGCCTGACCTGCTGTGCTGTTCCAGCAATAAAGTTTCAGCTCTAACAATATGCAGGTTAGGTGGATTGGCCATGGGAAATTGCCCATAGTGTTCAGGAATGTGTAGCTTAGGTGCATTAGTCAGGGGTAAATGTAGAGTAGTAGGAGAGTGGATTTAGGTGTGTTACTCTTTGAAGGGTCAGTGTGAACTTGTTGGGCCAAATGGCCTGTTTCCACACTATAGGGATTCTATGAATTTAATGTGATGACAGGCCTGGGAGTAGGTGGCAATGGCTAACTGTGCTAGAAGCAACCATTTAACATGACCCGGTATGGGAGTGAGTAAAAACTTGGAATGATGGGATCAGGCTGTAAAGTTATTGAACCCGATGTTGAGTGCCAAAAATTGCAGGGTCCCCAAGCGGAAAATGAGATGTTGTTCTTGGAGCTTGTGCTGAGGCTTGCTGTAACACTGCAGAAGGCCTGTGACAGAAAGGTTGCCGTGGGAACGCAGTGGACACATTGAAGGGGCAGGGCACCACAAGCTCGGGGTAATTTCTGCAGACAGAAGGTAGGGGTTGTACAAAGTGGTCACCCCGGCCTACCAAAGGTCGTGAGGTCCTTTGCTTCATGACCAAATTCCCCTAGTAGCTGAAGTCTATCACCGTGACATGACAACAATATTCCTGAGGCCAGCCAGCTCAACACACAAAAAAGAAGCCAGGCTCGAAGAACATGATTTGAACATCACATCCTTTTTGATTTCTCTTCTGAAGTGATTATGTGGATGATGACCTCATCAGGGGAACTGTTTCAGAGGAATTACCAAGTCCAGTAGAGCGAGAGAACTGAATTAACATTAGTGGAGATATAACCGTTAACCCTGGGTGTCTGACTGATCATCGTGCCATTTTAACTGTGCGTATTGCCTCACATAGCTATCTCACGCAGACCCAGTCAGCAACTCCTGACAGCTGATTGCTTCCAATTATGTCATGAGTGTGTGCTAATCAAGCCAAGATATTGGGCCAGGCCTTGCTGGAGTTAGGCATTTTCCCGTGTGTCAAACGTGCAAAAGCATACACTACAGCCTTCTGGAAATCACAGCGGATTGTGACAGGGAGACGACAATGAAACACTTGGGAGAAAGTGCAGTGAACAGAATAACTCCCAATGCAGCAAGGACTGAGGAGGCAAAATACAGAAGGTGGATGAACTGAGGTTTTAGCAACAGGAAGAAAGAAAGACTGCATAAGTAAGAAAAAAGAAACAGAAAGGATAAGCAAGAAAAGAAAGAAGTAGCAATTTGATATGTATTTATTTCTCCAGCAATTTACCACAAGAAGAAATGAAACTGAACTATTTTGTTTCCTTTCTGGACCAGAGAGAAATTGGCACTGCAAAAGCAATTATCACATCATTAAAGGGGTATTTACACCATTAATTACCAGGCATAATTTGCAGTGATAAATTTAATGGGCAGTTAATGTGCAAGTTCCACAAGTTGTTAAAAATAACACAAGTGCTGAAAGGATGCGGTTTGGCTAAGGAGACACAGAGCGTTGCAAATCGGCAAGGGTTTTAAGGATCATCGTTAAAGCGAAGCGAAAGGGTTCGGCAGAGAATTCTAGAGTTTAGAGTCTAGGCAACAGAAGTTAAAGCTGCCAAAGGCAGAGCGATGCAATTTGAAAATACTCAAGGAGCCAAAATTGGAAAAATGTAGAGATTTCAGACATTACAGCCCACAGGATATGATAGAGAAGGGCATGACCATGGAAAGAATTGAAAACAGGAAAAACACATTTTAAATGTGAAGTATTGTTAGATAAGCAACCAATGTGGGTGGATCAGGGAACAGTGATGAGTAACGAGACTTGATGCAAGTTAGGTTACCATCAGTAACCGTTCAAAGGAGACACTTCCACGCTTGCTAGTACAGTCCATGAGTATTCTTACAAAAGGACATAGAGCCCTATGATTTAGGGAGCACATGCTGTGGTTATTTACAGAGTATGGACCATATTCAACCAGTCTGAGATTGAAAACCTCAGACCACAATATCTAACTTTGGATCTGATTCCATTATTTGGACAGGATTAACGAATAATCTGTGCCCGTGATGAATTACAATAGCCCAATTAAGATTAATTAGAAATTGCTGGAAAACTCAGCAACATCTGTGGAGAGAAAGCAGAGTTGATGTTTTAGGTCCAGTACCCTGCACAGATGCTGCCAGATTAACCGAGCTTTTCCAGCAATTTGTAATTTTGTTTCTGATTTCCAGCATAGCAGTTCTCTGGTGACGTAACTGGGTTTGTGTTATAGGGCCCCAGCTAGTCAACAGGAATTAGAGGAACAACTATGAATGGAGACTGGGGAGGCTTGCAGGAGCGATAGGGTGGTCATAGCAGGGGATTTTAATTTTCATACCATTGACTGGGGCTGCCAGAGCATTAAGTGTTTAGATGGGGTGGAACATATTAAGTTGTGTTCAAGAAGGTTTTTTTCAAGCAATATGTAGAGTGCCCTACTCCAGAAGGGGCAAAATTCGACCTATTCTTGGGAAATAGGGTAGGACAGGTGATTGAAATGACAGTCGGGAAGCACTTTGGGACCAGTGACCATGGTTCTATTAATTTTTAAATAATTATGGAGAGGGATAAAACTGGTCTATAGGTTCAAGTTCTAAATTGGGGCAAGGTGAATTTTGATGGAATTAGACAGGAGCTTGCAGGAGTTGATTGGAGTAGTTTGTTTGTAGGAAAAGGGAACTGCAGCAAGTGGGAAGCCGTTAAATGTGAGATAGCAAGAGTTCAAGGTCTGTATGTCCCTGTGAGGGTAAAGGGCAGGATCAGCAGAAATAGTGAACCCTGGATGACCAGAGATATTGAGGCTTTGACCAGAAAAAAGGAGGCGCGGTTTGGGTACAGGCAGCTGGAATTTAGGGAATCCCTGGAGCTATACAGAGAATACAGGAGTTACTGAAGAAGGAGAGTGAAAAGGGGGCACAAGATAGACTTAGCTGAGAAGATTAGACTGAATCCAAAGAGGCTCTTTAAGTCTATTAAAGGAAAAAAGAATAACTAGAGAGAGAATAGGACCCCTTAAGGATCAAAGTGGATATGTACGTGTAGAACTGTTGCAGATGATGAGGTTCTCAATGAATATTTCTCCTCTGTGTTTACCATGGAGAAAGACATGAAGACTTGGAAACTTGGGGAGGTTAGTGTGATAACTTGGGCACAGAGCATGTCATGGAAGAGAAGGTGTTGGATGTACTAGAATGTATGAAGATGGATAAATCTCCTGGTCCTGACCAGATACATCCAAGAACACTGCAAACGGCTCGTTAAGAAATTGCAGGGGCACAGGCTGATATTCTTGCAACATCATGAGCCGTGGGTGAGTTCCCGGAAGACTGGAGGGTAGCGAATATAGTGCCGTTATTCAAGAAGTGCTGCATAGAAAAGCCTGGGAATTACAGACCACTAAATCTAATATCTGTGGTGGGTGAGCTACTTGAGAAGGTTCTGAAAGTTAAGAAATACATGCATTTGGAAAAACAGGATTTGATTAGGAGTAGTCAGATGGCTTTGTGAGTGGGAGATCATGCCTCACAAATTTATTAGAGCTCTTTGATGAAGTGACCAGGAAGGTTAACGAGGGTAGGGTGGTAGACTTCATCTATATGGATTTCAGTAAGGCCTTTGATAAAGTTCCTCATGGTAGACTGTTCTGGAAGGTTTGATCCTCATGGAATCCAGGGATGGCTGGCGAATTGGATACACAATTGGCTTGATGGTAGGAAGCACAAGGCAATAATGGAAGGATGCTTGTCGGACTGGAGGCCTGTGGCTAGTGGAGTGTCTCGGGTCGGTGCTAGGTCCATTACTGTTTGTTAGTTGTATCAATGATTTGGATGAAAATGTACAAGGCATGATTAGTAAGTTTGCTGGTGACACTAAAGTAGGTGGTATTGTGGACAGTGAGGAAGGTTAGCAGAAATTGCAGCAGGATCTTGTTAGGTCTTGCATTTTGGAAAGTCAAATCAAAGTAGGAGTTTCATGGTGAATGGTAAGGCCTGAAGGAGTGTAGTGGAACAGAGGGACCTTGGGGTTCAGGTGCAGAGTTGTCTGAAAGTGGAGTCACAGGTAGACAGGGCAGTGAAGAAGGCTTTTGGCACACTGGCCTTCATCAGTTAGAGCACTGAGTATAGAAGTTGGGAAGCTATGTTTCAGTTGTACAAGACATTGGTGAGGCCGCATGTGGAATATTGTGTTCAGTTTTGGTCATCTTATTATCGGAAAGATGTTATTAAACTGGAAAGAGTGCAGAAGAAATTTACAAGGATGTTGTCAGGACTCAATGGTCTGAGTTATAGGGAGAGGTTGTACAAGTCAGGAGTTTGTTCTTTAGAGCAGAGGAGACTGGGGAGGGGGGGGTAGTGTGGGAGGGATCTTATGAAAATATATAAGATCATGAGAGGCATGGATGGATGAATGCACTCAGTCTTTTTCCCAGGGTTAGGGAATTGAGGACTAGAAAGCATCAGTTTAAGGTTAGAGGGGAAAGAATAAAAATGAACCTGAGGGGCAAAAGTTTGACACGGAGATACGTATATGGAATAAGCTGCCAGTGAAAATTGGTGAGGCAGATACATTAACAACATTTAACAAGCATTCGGACAAATACATGGATAGAAAGGCTTTAGAAAGATGTAGGCCAAGTGCAGGGAAATGAGGTTAGCTTTGGTGGACATTTTGATTGGCATGGACCAATTTGAACCAAAGGGCCAATCCCCATGCTGTAGGACTCTATGACTCAATGACTCTAAAATTCAGTCTCACAATGTGCCTCATTGTCTTTGGTACAAGCTACACATATTCCGACATGAACATACAAACAAGAAGCAGAATGAGGTATTTCGGCCCCTCAAGTATGCTGTACCATTTAAAAAGATCCTGGTTGATATGCAGGGACCTTTCCTCTACAGAACAGTGTGCACACACCAGGCCTTTGTTGAATTAAACAAAAGCATAGAGGACAATAGTTTCCTTCCACCTGACAATGACTGGACCAATCAGCAGCCTTTTCTCATGCATTATAAATTGGAGTTCCCTTTGAAATTTGGCATTCTTGCATTTGTCCTGATGCCTATAACACTAAAAGCTTCAACCATGTCTTTTTCTCAGCAGTATTTTCATGCCATTCATCTCCATCAATGTTATGCTGATATTTGCAATCTTTCCTTCATTCAACTCACTAACATTATGATTGAGTGAATATCCCATTATAATTATTTTAGCTGCATAGCCAGTTATAAATTCATTGATTTTTGATAAGGCGGCACCGTCAAAATTAATCTTTCTACTAAGATACTTTATTCTCTTTTTATTTGTGTGAGGAGCTGTAGAAATGGTCAGTGCAGAACAAAACACAATCGAATTATCCATCGCGACTTTCTCTTTAGACTTGGTTGCTAAATGTATCACCGGGGAAAATCTCAATCATCAGAGATTCATGCCAGAAGTCATTCATTTAACGACAGTGGTTGCAAAGAACACAAAACTCACCGTTATGTAATGAATGGACTGTAGAGCCCAGCTGGCAGCACTTATGCGTTTGTTTAGCCTCTTAGATTAGATTAGATTACCTACAGTGTGGAAACAGGCCCTTCGGCCCAACAAGTCCACACCGACCAGCCGAAGTGCAACCCACCCATACCCCTACACTTACCTCTTTACCTAACACTACGGGCAATTTAGCATGGCCAATTCACCTGACCTGCACATCTTTGTGACTGTGGGAGGAAACCGAAGCACCCGGAGGAAACCCATGCAGACACGGGGAGAATGGGCAAACACCACACAGTCAGTTGCCTGAGGCGGGAATTGAACCCGGGTCTCCAGCGCTGTGAGGCAGCAGTGCTAACCACTGTGCCACCGTGCCGCCCATGGCGCCACATGATTGAACATGAATTGTATAAACAACGGGAAGGTAAAGATCAGTTTGTCTTGTCCTTGTCAAGTTTAAATATCCTTTTGCTGCGTACAAGCAGCACTGCTCGAGGAATCTGAGAAGCTTGTTCATATCTTAAGTACTGTAATCTCTCCAGCTTCCTCTGAAATATCCAGTTGTTGACTTATCATTAGCAAGGCCAAGTGATGCTGCAGGAATGTACGTGTAAAACACAGTAGCAATATTAGTCAGACCCAGGTCCCTGAGAGCTTAGTGCAAAGGTGTCGGTGAATCATTACTGGTACAGATTTTATCATTAAAACTGCAAATTAATAAAGAACTTTGGGCACAACCTGCATCCTTTTGGAATCTGAGTGTGTGCTGGCCACATCGATCAGATTAGACTGAGCAGATTATTGATTTTTAGGAACAATTGTATTCAATGTTGCGTGTGAAACTTGCCTGGAATTGAAGTTCAGTTTTAAGATTTCATAGAATCCTGCTGACGCAGAAAGAGGCCATTTGGCCTATCCAGTCTGAACTGACCCTCCAAACAGTATTCTGTCCAACCCTCTATTCTACCCTATTTTTAATCATGACCAATCCACCTAACCTGCACATCTTCGGGCTGTGGGAGGAAACCGGAGCATCCAGAGGAAACCCTCGCAGACACTGAGAGAATGTGCAAACTCCACACAGACAGTGGCCCGAGGGTAGGATCAAACCTGGGTCCCTGGCACTGTGATGCAGCAGTGCTATCATACCACCCCTTTAGTTTGAAGACTTTCAGATTAAAAAGAGATTACTTCCAAATAGTCAAAAAAAAATTCCTTAGCCTCATCTTTGAACAATCTTCATCAGTGTGGAACAGTTGAGCGGAAGAGATAATTTGGCGAAAGTGAGAACTGCAGATGCTGGTGATTAGGATCAAGATTAGAGTGGTGCTGGAAAAGCACAGCAGGTCAGGCAGCATCCGAGGAGTAGGAAAATCGAAGGGCTCCTGCCTGAAACAGCAATTTTCCTGCTCCTCGGATGCTGCCTGACCTGCTGTGCATTTCCAGCAGCGCTCTAATCCTGAATAGATTATTGCTCTGCTGCAGCTATTAGTTCAGAAACAATGCTGATACACCCTGTGAAACTGCAGGATTGATCATAGTTGGTCCCTGGGTTCTGAAAGAATCATATTGGACTCGAGACATAAACTTTGTTTCTCTCTCTCTCTTCAAGATGCTGCCAGAGGGGTTATGCAAAGTGAGGATCATTAATAAAAGAAATCATGAGTGGTCTGGATAGAGTAGGTAGGGAGAAGCTGGGGGGTCTTTACATAAAAGGAATGAGAATGAAAAGGCGTAGATTTAAAGTGATCTTCAAAAGGAACAAGGTTAGAAAAAAAACACAGCAGGAAGGTAGGGGATGGAATGTACTGCCTGAACTGAGCTGGAGCTCAGTTCAATTGAAGCATTCAGGAGAGAATTGGATGAAAATTTGGACAGAACTAATGTGTAGCTGTATGGGGAAAAAGCAGGAAATTGGCATGAGGTAACAGAACTCAATTTAATAAGCCAGTACAGGCACGATGGGCCAAATGTCCTCCATCTCGTTATAACAATTCTGTAGTAGTCACCGATCGATCAATACAGAATGCAGGATATTCTATTCTAAGTTCTGAATAGAAGTAATTCTGTCTCTTCACACAGAAAATAGTTAGACTGTGGGTCTCAATACTGCAAAGAGGCCCAAGTTTGAGGTGCCCCAGAGGTGGGTCATAACATCTCTAGAGAGGGTGATTAAAAATACTTGGAAATATTTTGCCATTCCTTCAGGGTTGCTGGGTGAAAGTCCAGTAACCCCCAATCTAACAATGCTGTGGGTGGCCCACAACCCCAGGACTATAGAGATTGACAATACAGCTCATGGTCTTTCCAATGAAAAGCAGGGATGCTCAACAAATGCTAGCTGAGACAGCTATACTCAAATGTTATAAAGATAGATTTTTTAAAAAAATGTAAACACAGAGAATGATGCATTTTGATGGAAATTCTGATAGATTGGTAACAAGCTCCTCCCAGTCATTAATATCAATGTGGCCATGTGTCAAAGAAAGCTTTAGACTGTCTTTAAAGAATATTCTTTGTCTCACCCTATGATGATGACGATTTGAGAGTTGAGAATACTGGGCGTGGCAGGACACATCATTTACCGTCGTCCAGAAACAGTTTCCAATCCTTCAAAGTTGGTTTCGCAGGAGGTTTGCCTGAATGTTGGTAGAACTCCTTTAGCCCTCTGATATGTCACTGATACAAAGTGCTCTTGTGGCACAGATACATTTAAGAGAAGCTAAATAAAGGCATGAAGAATAAGGAAAAAAAATCGGTTTTGGTTGTGGAAGCCAATCAGCTCATTCTCAGTTAGAGTCATAGAGATGTACAGCAAGGAAACAGACTCTTCAGTCCAACTCGTCCATGCTGACCAGATATCCCAACCCAATCTAATCCCACCTGTCAGCATTTGGCCCATATCCCTCCAAACCCTTCCTATTTGTATACGCATCCAAATGCCTTTTAACTGTTGTAATTGTACCAGCCTCCACCACTTCCTTTGGCAGCTCATTCCATACATGTACCACCCTCTGAGTGAAAAAGTTGCCCCTTACATCCCCTTTTAAATCTTTCCCCCCTCACACTATGCCCTCTAGTTCTGGACTGTTCCACCCCAGGGAAAAGACACTATCTATTTATCTTACCCATGTCCCTCATCATTTTGTAAACCTCGACAAGGTCAACCCTCAGCCTCCAGACACCCCAGGAAAAACAGTACTAGCCTATTCAGTCTCTCCCTATAGTTCAAACCCTCCAACCCTGGCAACATTTTAGTAGATCTTTCCTGAACACTGTCAAGTTTCACAACATTCTTCCGATAAGAGGGAGACCAGAATTGCACACAATATTCCAAATATTTTTTCACAATACTTACTTCTCAGTACTGCTAAAAATCAAACCAGAGAAAAACTGAACTGGGAGAACTGGTCGCACCCTTTTCATTGTACAAGTGTTTTTTTTAAAACTTGAAAGCCTTTTACCTGAGGCAGTATCTGTTAGCTAATGTCAAATTGGCCGTAAAACCCTTTAACCCACGGACTTTTCGGAGTCTGTGTTGTCTACAACCTCTCAATAAGAAAAGCCAAAGACAGCATAATCTTGTAAAAGAGGCAGCTTCATCACACATTCCTTTGTAATTACTCTTCATTTAAGTTGAGCCCAGTTATTTCTGATCTATGTTTTTCCCTGATAAACTCATTCTTAAATTCTATCAAGTTATGGTCACTATTTCCTAAGGGATCTTTTATTCTGGCATCGTTTATTAAACTTGCCCCATTCTACATCATCAGCTCCCAAATAGTTGATTGCTTGGTTGGATCCATGACTTATTGCTCTAGGAAACTACCCCAAATACACTCTATGATGCTTGCTCTTCACCACCCCTGCCAAACTGACTATCCCAATTAACCTGAAGATTGGAGTCACTCATGATTAATATACTGCCATTGTTACATGCCCTCATTATCTCCTGATTTATTCTCTGTCCCACTATACAGCTACTGTTAGAGGGCTGATAGACTACTCCCTCCAGTGCCTTCTCTCCTTTTTTTTATTTCTTACCTCCACCCATATAGATTTTAGACTTTCTGATTCAAGATAATTACTTGCTATTGTACTCTATTCCATCCCCTCCCAAAAATGCTGCCATATACCCTGAAATACTTAGCTCCCAGATTTTATCTCATTTTCTAACCATGTCTCAATCAGAGCTATAAGATTGTGCCCATTAGCTTGCTTTTGTACTGTCAATTCATCTATTTTGTTGGCATGCATTCAAGTGAAGAGCCATTAATTTAGCCTTTTTACCATTTTTCCCCCTTTGACCATATCTACTGTTGCTTTTTTATATGTTTGTGGCCTTGCTCCTTCCATTCTGAGTACCTTTATCCAAATAACTATTCTCACCTTCTCAAGGGCAATTATGTCTGAGCAATTTAAATTGGTCTTGTTGGTGACACTCAGTCATAAGGACAAACATAAAAACTTTCAGATGACAGTAACCTGGGAGCATTGATATTACTGCGGAGGGCGGCAACTTGCAGAAGCAAATTCTTCAAATTAGTGAACATGGTTCATAGAATCCCTACAGTGTGGAAGCAGTCCTTTGGTCCATCGAGTCCACACAAAACCTCAGAAGAGCATCCCACCCAGACCCACACCCCCTTCCTTGTGACCCTGTATAGCCCATGGCAAACCCACACTTCCCTGGACAATTTCCCATGGCCAATCCACCTAACATGCACATCTTTGGACTGTGGGAGGAAACCGGAGCACCCGGAGGAAATCCACGCAGACACTGGGAGAATGCGCAAACTCCACACAGACAGTCGCCAGAGAGTGGGATCGAACCCGGATCCCTGGTGCTGGGCGTCCACAGTGTAAACCACTGTGCCGTCCATAGTTTATCACAAAGAAACGTGAAGTACGGAGTTTTTGTGGGAAAAGAAGGGAAACACTTCAGGACAGACGGAGGAACAAAGGAATCTCAGAGTACGAAAGTAACAATCCTCAAAGGTTGCCCAACAGGTTAACAAGATCGTATAGACAATAGACCAGGACAGTGAGAAGGAAGCTGCTGGCACGAGTTTTATTTTTAATTCACTCATGGAATGTGTCCATTGCTGGCTGGGCAGCATTTATTGCCTGTCCCTCCTTGTCTCTGCGAAGGTGGAGGTGAGACACCTTTTTGAACCGCTGCAGTCCAATATTGAACATTAGATTAGATTAGATTACATTACATTACAGTGTGGAAACAGGCCCTTCGGCCAAACAAGTCCACACTGACCCGCCGAAGCGCAACCCACCCATACCCCTACATTTACCCCTTACCTAACACTACGGGCAATTTAGCATGGCCAATTCACCTGACCTGCACATCTTTGGACTGTGGGAGGAAACCGGAGCACCCGGAGGAAACCCACGCAGACACTGGGAGAACGTGCAAACTCTACACAGTCAGTCGCCTGAGGCGGGAATTGAACCCGGGTCTCTGGCGCTGTGAGGCAGCAGTGCTAACCGCCCACAACCTTACTCGATCACATGCACATTACTGCCTGCAAATCTTGTTACCCCAAATTATAAGTAGGATATAAATAGGCTCAAATGAAGAGAGAGAAAATAAACTGGAAGTGCAAACTAGTGACAATAAGAGCTTCTTTAAATAGATAAAAAGGAAGCGAGAAGTCAAAATGAAAACAAACCCTTAGAAAATGAATCTGGGGAGATGGCTATCTGGAAGAAGGAAATGGTAAGAAGTTAAACAGACATTTTTTATCAGTCTTTACTGTGCAGGATATTTCAAATAGCCCATCAATATTAAATGTTCAGGGAGGAATTAAGTACAATTGCCATTACTAGAGAAGAAGGATTAGACAAATTAACGGGGCTAATGGAAGATAAGTCGCCTGGCTCTGATGGCTTGCATCCTAGGATTCTAAAAGAGATGGCTTCAGAGGCAATGGATACATTGGTTGTAAAAATTCAAAAATCTTTGGATAATGGAGAAGTACAGGAGGATGGGAAAGCTGCCAAAGTGACACCACCCCCCCCCCCCACTTCAAAAAGGGAGGAAAGCAAACAGTGAGTAACAATAGGCTGACTAGCCTAACATCCATTGTTGGAAAAGTATTTGAATCAGTTATTCAGGAAGAAATGATTAATGTATTTGGAAATCATAATGTAATCATACAGTGTCAGTATGGCTTCACGAAAGGAAAATGGTGTCTGACTAAGTTATGACTGTCATGATTTGAAGATGCTGGTGTTGGACTGGTGTGTACAAAGTTAAAAATCACACAACAGCAGGTTATAGTCCAGCAGGTTTATTTGGAAGCACTAGTTTTCAGAGTGCTGCTGCTTCATCAAGTCATTGTCCTGATGGATCAGCGCTCTGAAAGCTAGTGTTTCCAAACAAACCTGTTGGATATAACCAGGTGTTGTGTGATTCTTAACTAAGTTATGAGAGCTTTTCAAGGAAGTCTCAACCAGGGTGGATAGACAGGTAGGATGGAGGAACAAAGACCAGTTTACAGACCAATAGTAATGTTGCGTTTAGACTTCTAGAAGGTGTTTGACAAGGTGCCTCAATTAAGATTAAATCCATGGTGTCCACGGGGGTAGTATATTGGCATGGATAGAGCATGGTCAGGGGACAGTGAGTGAGGATAAGGGGTTCATTTTCAGGTTGGTAACCTGTAATCAGTGGGGTTCCCACAGGGATCCGTGCTGGGACCATAACTGTTTGCAATATATATTAATGACTTGGAGGAAGGGAGAGAAAGTACTGGAGTCAAATTTGCATACATTATGAAAATAGGTGGAAAGGAAAGTTGTGAAGGGGACACAAATAGGGAAATACTGATGGGTTAGCTAAGTGGGTAAAAGTTGGCAAATGAAATATAACGTGAGAAAAGATGAAAATGTTCAATTTGGAGGGGAGAACAAAAGAACAGAATATTATTTAAATGGAGAAAGGTGCAACACAAAGCGATTTGGGGGAACTTGTGCACAAAACACAGAAAACTAGCATGCAGCTGTCGCAGGTCATCAGGAAGCTAATGGAATCTTGGCCGTTATTTCAAGGGGTTTGCAGTATAAAAGTAGGGAAGTCTTACTGCAACTGTACGATGTGCTGGTGGAGCACTGTGAGCAGTTTTGATCCCCTTTTTTTTTGAGGAAAGATATTGTTTCATTGGCAGGCAGTTCAGAGAAGGTTCAAGAGGATGACGATGGTATGGAGGCATTGTCTCATGAGCAAACAGGAAACTGATTGTGACTCGACTCATTGGAACTTAAAAGAATGAGAAGTAATCTCTTTGAAATATATAAGATTCTTAATGGACCTGACAGGGTAAATACTGAGGAGATGTTTCCCCGAATGGGAGAGCCTAAGACAGTCTTAGTGTAAATGCGAGTAATTTTAAGACTGAGATGAGGAGGAATTTGTTCTTTCAGAGGGTTAATGACTCTTTGGAACTCCTTGCCACAGAGAGCTGTGGGGGCAGAACCCTTGTATACATTCAAGACTGAGATGGATTCTTGATCAGTAGGGTAATCAGGGTTACAGGGAAAGGGAAGGAAAGTGGATGTAAATAATGCTGGGTCGAGACTGTGGTGCTGGAATAGCACAGCAGGTCAGGCAGCATCTGAGGAGCAGGACAGGAGAATTGAGCAGGAATAAGGAGCAAGAATGATGAAGGGCTTTTGCCTGAAACATCGACTCTCCTGCTCCTCGGCTGCTGCCTGATCTGCTGTGCTTTTCCAGAACTACACTCTCGACTCTAATCTCCAGCAACTGCAGTCCTCACTTTCGACATAGATAATGCTGGATCAGCCATGTTCCAATTGAATAATGGAGCAGGCTTGAGGGGCGGAATGGCCTACTCTTGCTATTACTTCTTAAGCTCTTAAAATGTGTTACAGAGAAGGATGATACCAAGAATATATGATTCTACACCTAAGGACATGTTGGGTTTATTTTCCCTTCTTTAAAATAAGGCTGGGGACAGTGACCGCATGGAGATTTTTAATATTATGAAAGGTTTTGGTAAAGTGGGTACAGGGAAAGTTTCCTTCTTAACAGCAAGAAGGCATCAAAATTGACTATCACCAAGAAATCCAACAGGGAATTAAAACAATGTTTTCATCTAAGAAGTGGTAAGACGATGGAACTCACTGCCACAAGGCATGGTTGAAGGAAATAGAATCAATGCATTTAAGAGGAAGTGAAACAAGCATATGTCAGAAAAGGGAGACGTTAACAATGGTAGATTTAGGTGAGGTAGGATGGACAAGGCTTATTTGCACCATCGATACACGGACTGGTTGGGCCAAATGGCCTGTTTCTGTGCTGAATAGCCTATGCGCACAATTCTTTGTGATGATAATTCAGTCTACCCCATACTACAAATATTACCACCTTAATAATCAAGGAAAAATGACCAGCCAATTCCACAGTCAATGTGGGTATTTTCAACTTGGTGTGAAAGCTGGTCTAGTAGCTCAGCAGGGATTTTACATCATTCCTGATTTTGAATAAAATTCCATTGAAGAGCAAGGAAATTAACTTTTCAATTTCTGTTTCTCTCAGCTGCTGATTTGTTAATATCTTTGGCAGTCTGCAAAAGTCAAAAGCCGCCAATCATGGCTTCATTTTAAAGAACAAACAATAAACAGACTTGAAAGCATTTCAGGATCCATTAAATGAGGGGCTATTGCAGTTTCTCCTTCACTTTGTTTGAGATCAATTTTGCCCTGGACAACTTTGCCCTGGCAACAAAGCCCACTCCGTGGGAGAAGTTCACACGTGAATGAGACTCAAAGGCCAAAATTAAATTTGAATGTCCTCCTTGCAGATCAGTGCTCCCCGTTCACAGCTATTAGTCTGTCATAAGAGAATTTTTTAAACAAATGTTTAAGTAAAGAAAGATTCAATCCTTGATTTCCCAACGAGAGCTGATTGATTCAATATGGGTTTGTGTCGAAAGCCCAATCTGGAGAAGTACCAAGAGATAACAAAGGGAAGTTGTTTGGTTACTTTATTACAACCAAATGTAAGTTATTCTATCAAAACACTCTCAGTTGGGTCTCTAAGACCATCCCGAAAGCAAACATCTTCCATCATTTCTTGCTGTGTATGGTCAACACTATTACATAAAAATAGCATCAGTAGGAGACTGGAGTTGTTACAGAAGTATATAATTGATCTTAGGAAATGCAGCCCTTTAGTGAGACCTTTGGATTATTCCAGCTGTTTCTAATATGTTCTTGGCGAAAGAATAATGTAAAAGGATTATTCCATAAACCCTTAAATATGCGATCATGCTTATTAAAACATCAGCCTTGGGCACTGCAAGATTGCCGTGTTCCTTGACACAGCTTTACAACAGTAGACAATCTTTTCAAATGCTGATTTCTGCTGTTTTTGAGCAGTCCGAAATAAACTCAGCTAACTGTTAGACTGTTTGTTACAGAGTCCGCTTGTATGTCAAGAAGATGGACAGTTGAAACAGGCTTGAATTGGCGATGTTGGCGTTTTTTATTTCACTCATGGGACACAAGGGTCACTGGAGGGAACAGCATTTATTACCCATCTGTAATTACTCAGAGGGCAGTTAAGACTCAATCACATTGTCATGGGTCTGGAGTCACGTGTAGGCCAGACTGGGTATGGATGGCAGATTTCCTTCCCCAAAGGACATTTCTGAACCAGATGGGTTTCCCCCAACAACTGACAATGTTTTCATGGTCATCATTAGGGTCTTAATTCTAGATTTTTTTATTGAATTCAATTTCCACCATTTGCCATGGCAGGATTTGAACCTGGGTCCGCAGAACATTATCTGGGTTTTGGATGAATAGTCCAGCGATTGATACCAGTAGACCACCACCTTGCCATAAGCTCCCCTCCACCTTCCCCATTAGTACCATGCAAATTCTCGAGTGCTGTCCAAAACTTTGATCCCAAATTTGTGCTGCCAGGACTAAGATTATGTTCTAGACCCCAGCACCCAGGGCACAGTATGAAGCCCCAGACATTACTATTGATGAGCCTGAACTCAATGCTGGAGATAAATATGAATGCCTTGGTATTGTCCTCATTAGCATGTCACACTTGAGGAATATATTAGTGTGTGCCAGTTTTGTCCATGGCTGACTCTATGATCGTGTTTAGAAGCAGCTCTGCCATAAGCAAAATTAGGCTATTTTCCTGATAACCTGCTGTTCCTGATGAAGGGCTCTTGCCCAAAATATTGATTCCCCTCCTCCTCGGATGCTGCCTGACCTGCTGAGCTTTTCCAGCACCACACTCTCGAACCGGCTGTGCAACTTAGTATCCTGAGCTTGCTGCAGATGCCTGATCAGAGTGCATCCATCCAAGACCCAATATGAAAAGGCATTGCCACAAGCAACAATGCTCTTCATTATGGAATTACTTTATCTTTATCTCCCCAGACATTCCCTGTTAATATATTGAAGACTTCAATTAGATCGCCCCTTAACCTTCTAAATTCTCAACAAGAAAGGCCCAATTTATCTAATCCGTCCTCATAACTGAACCCCTGAAGTCCAGCTATCATCTTTGTAAACTTGTGTTGAACTTTCTCCAGGGCCAAAACATTCTTCCAAGGGTGTGAAGTGCAGATCTGCTCAAAATACTCTCTAAATGGAGTTGAACTGGAGTTTTGACTAACTGCAACATAACATCTGTATCCCCATACTCCAACCCTTTAAGGCCAGCATTGTATGAGCCTTCTTGACTATTTTCTGCACCAGTTTATAGCAGTTTAAAGAGATATGCACCTGAACCTTCAAATCCCATTGGACATCCACTGTATTTAGCTTTGTGCCTTTTAAAAAAAATACTCTAATCTCTCCTTTCTTTGTTTCAAACATAACCATGCATTTGCTTACATTATAATCCATCTGCTCTAGTTTTGTCCAGTCACCTAATTAATCAATATTCTGTTATCATTTTAGATGGTTGTCAGCAGTCTACAATGCTGCCCAATTTTATGTCATCAGCAAACTTGGATATTTGACTTTTTATGTCATTATCCAAGTCATTAATGAATATTGTGGACAAATGAGGCTCCAACATAGGTCCCTGTGGGACACCATAAGTCATGTGCTGACAATTTGAGTACTTACTCATTATTCCAACACTCTGTTTCCTCCCACTCAACTAATTTCCCATCCATGTCAGTAACTTGCCCTCAATTCTGTAGCCTTCCACCTTAGCTAATAGTCTCTTGTGTGGGACTTTATCAAAATACTTCTGGAAGTCCAGATAAACAACATCCATTGACTCACCTTTTACCACCATCTTTGTCACCACTTCAAAAAACTCTATGATGTTTGTCGGGCATGATCCACCCTTCATGCATCCATGCTGACTCTCCCCGATTAACTGAAATTTTTTGTGGTGATTCGTTACTCTATCTTTGATTATAGACTCCAACAATTTCCCTACCACACATCGTCAGGCTAACTGGTCTATAATTCCATGGTTTCCCTCTGTCACCTTTATTGAAGAGTGGACTGACATGAGTACATTTCCAGTTGGGAGATATAAATCCTGAATCCAGAGAACGTTGAAGGATGATGGTCAGGGCATTGACGGTATGTTCTCCTACCGCCTTTAATCCTCATGGGTGGAAGCCATCAGGTCCTGGGAACTTGTCATGCTTCATTTCCATTAATTTCCCCATTATTGATAAGTTACTTAAGCTGATCCTCTGTTCATTCCTTTGGGACTTCCAGCAAGCTATCCTCCTCTTCTGCTGTGAATACTGAAGCAAAATAATTGTTCAGAAAGTCTGTCAGTTCCCCGTGGTTATTGATAATATCCCCACTCTCAGCCTTCAGTGTACTTTTAACCAGCTACTTTTCCTTTATCTAACTATAAAATCTCTTCTGACTCTATTTATGGTTCTTGCAGGTTTCCATTCATAATACTTTTTAGTAACTCTCATAATCCAATTTGTGGTAGAGTGATAGAGATGAACAGCACAGAAACAGACCCTTCAGTCCAACTTGTCCATGCCGACCAGATATTCCAATCTAATCTACTCCCATTTGCCAGCACTTGACACATATCCCTCTAAATCCTTCCTATTCATATATCCATCCAGATACCTTTTAAATGTTTTAATTGCACCAGCCTTCGCTATTTCCTCTGGCAGCTCATTTCATACATGCACCATCCTCTGCGTGAAAGAGTTCCCTCTTATGTCCCTTTTAAATTTTTCCCCTCTCACCCTAAACCTGTGTCCTCTAGTCTTGGACTCCCTCACTTCAGGGAAAAGACTTTGTCTATTTACCCTATCCGTGCCCCTCATGATTTTATAAACCTCTATAAGGTCACCCCTCAGCCTCCGACGCTCCAGGAAAAACAGCCCCAGCTGTACAGCCTCTCCCTATAGCTCAAATCCTCCAACCCTGGCAACATCCTTGTAAATCTTTTATGAACCCTTTCAAGTTTCACAACACCCTTCTGTTAGGAAGGAGACCAGAATTGCATGCAATATTCCAACAGTGGCCTAACCAATGCCCTGTACAGCTGCAACATGACCTCCCAACTCCTGTACTCAATGCTCTTCACTATCCTATCTACCTGTGACTCCACTTTCAAGGAGCTATGAACCTGCACTCCAAGGTCTCTTTGTTCAGCAACACTTTGTTGGTTTTGTATTTGTCCCATTCCATCTGTACTGTTCTTTGCATTTTATAAACCCTTTCTTTCAATTTTATTCTGTCCCTTACCTGTTTTATTTGTGAAGTGGAGGTTTTCCTTCTCATCATACAATGTACTTCAAAGTGCATTAAATGTTTCTTTGAAAACCTTCCACTGTTCCTCAGTTATTTTACCGATGAGCAGAGCTTCCCAATTTACTGTCGACATTCTCTGCCTCATCCCATTAAAATCTGCCTTACTTAAATCCAAAATTCTAGTATCTGATCTTGGCTTATACCTTGCAAACATTATATAAACTTGATCATGTTATAATCACTATTTGACAAATGCTATTAAAACATGAGGTCACTAATGAACTCAGGCACATTGCTCATGGCCAGACCTGTCTTGGATGATGTTGTATTTGGGGTTCTGAGAGGGTGGAGCCCATGAAATTAGGGATTAGCAATAAATGCTGACCTTGCTAATAATTACTACATCCAATGAGTAAACAAATAGTGTACTAATTACAGAAATACAGAACTGTTATGGTCCAGGAGGAGGAAATTCTGATCATCATCCACGCAACAGTTTTATTCCCAAGTGCTAATCCTCTGCCTTTTCCCTATATCTCTGCACACTTTTTTTTAATCCAAATAATTAAACCAATGCCCTCTTAATTGGTTCAAATTGAACTTGCCTCCATCACACTCCTTGGCACTGCATTTCATACTCTACTTAACTGCCATGAGAACATGTTTTCCTCACATTATTCTTACTTCATTTGCACATCACTTTAAATCCTTGCCCCACCCCCCCAACCCCCCCATTCTTTTCTCTTTCACACCTTCTCCCGATCCACTCTACCCAGTACACTCATGCTCTTCTCTTGGCTTTCTTATCTTTGAGGAGAGCCGTCTCAACCTCTCCCATCTATCCTCGTCTTTAATTTCTTGGAACAGTTCTTGTAAAATTGTAAAATTGAAGAGAGATTCAGTGCAATGTATCTCACTTCCTTTAAAACCATTTTTCTCACTGAAATACAGGGGCAAAGATACAAAATATAAAAATAAAGCAGCAAAAAGAAACCATCCTAGAGGCTTTTAAGTATTCAGGAAACAGTTGATCTCTTAACAATTAACAATATCTAAGTAATGTGTGAGTATTCATGTGCAAAGCAATTGTAATATAGATAGACAATCCTTTATCTGAACACCCAAAATACAAAAACCTCCAAAGTCCGAACGTTTTGTTGTGAAGTTTTTTTCTTATTAACAATGTTGTTTGACGTGCAAACAGTTAACCCAAGTCGTCACCCACTTGACGAGTGTCATTTAGATGTGATGCGAGGGGGTGTGGCCCAGGACCAGCCAGCCTAGTTTATCTCTGAGGGCCTGTTTTTATTTAGAAATCTGCTCCTCCTGTAAGATTTTAAAAAGTTTCACCATTAAATTGTCACTTATTCTGAAATTCGAAAAATTCCGAATTCCGAAAAACAGCTGATCCCGAGCATTTCAGATAAAAGACCTGTATTCTATCATTATATTGTAATCCTAAATAATGCCTTATAAAAATCAAAAGAACTGCAGATGCTGGAAATCAGAAACAGAAATTGCTGAAAACGCTCAACAAGCCTGGCAGCATTTGTGAAGACAAATCAGAGTTAATGTTTCAGGTCCAGTGACCCTTCCTCAGAACTAATTTTTGTGAGGTTGAAAGTGTGCATATGATGTCGCATAGCACTGAGTGTGGATCTGAGGATGTGGCATGAACAGCTGTCTGTGAAATGTTGAACATCACAGAGAAGCCTGGGACCCTGGGTGCTTTCAAAACACAAGGGATGAAACTTGGGTTCGAATCCACTTGGGCTGAGCCTGAGCCGGAGGCAATCACTGAGCAATGTGATGAGGCTGTGGAAACGAGAGTTAGCAAATACCTTGTCAGTTCTGAGGAAGGGTCAATGAACCTGAAACATCAATTCTGATTTCTCTCCACAGATGCTGCCAGACCAGCTGAGTTCTTCCAGCAATTTCTGTTTTTGTTTGGAAATAATACCTCATTGTGCTGCACATTTAACGAAAGAACATGAGCTTATAAGATGCATTTCATGTCCTTAACAGTCTTGAATTTACCAAGCAATATGGAAGGTTTTCACAAAAGAGCAACCCCCTTGATCTGCTCTGAAACATTAGTAAAAAGATGGAAGGTGTCATCAACTATGCAGTTAATATTGTAATGATCTGTTCACTGGCCCTCAGGTTTATCTCACCAGGTCCACTCAGCTCCTGTCCTTCTTAGAGCCTGAAACCAAACATGTACAGAAGATCTGAGCTCCAATGGTGAGGGGAGCGTGACTGCCTTTGACATCAAGGCAGTAGTGTGAACCCTACCAAAAATTAAATCAATGGGAATCTGGGGAGAACTCTCCAACGTTTGGAGTCAAAGTTGGCAGAAATGAAAATGATTGTTGGAAACCAGTCATCTCTCTCCCAGGACATCCCTGCAGTGTAAAATCCTCAACTCGAACATTTTCAGTTGTTTCATCGACTACCTTCCTTCCATCATCAGGTCAAGGGTGAGGATGTTTGTTGAAGATTGCACAATGTTCAGCACCATTCACAACTCCTCCGATACTGATGTACTGTGTACATTTGCAGTGAGTTCTGCACAACCTATGGGTTGGCATTGATAAGTGGCAAGAAGGATTGTCATCACACATGTGCCAGGTAATGACTATCTCTAACAAAAGAGAATATACCCCCTTCCCATTGACATACAATTGCATTATCATCACTGAATCCTCTCGTAGCATTCTGTAGATTTTTATTTACTAGAAACTAAATTGGAACAACTGCATAAATGGTGCAAGGGGCTTTTGTGATGCAATGGTTGAGTCCCTACCTCTTAGTCAGGAGGCTTAGGGTTCAAATCCCACTTGCTCCAGAGGTGTGTAATAACATTGCTGAACACGTTGACTGGAAGATGTCTATAAATACTGTGACTGCAAGAACAGGCCAGAGACAGAGAGTTTCTATGCAGGTAACTCACATCCTGATGCCTTGTGGTCTGTGCAAATCGACATGGTACAAGTCAGGAGCCCAATTAGCTTGAACAAGCATGATTCCAGCAACGCTGAGGAGGTTCAGCAATGTCCAGGACAAAGCCGTCCATTTGATTGGCACCTCATTCACCACTTTCAATACTCACTCCAACCATCAATGACACGCAGCATATATCATGTACATTGTAGGAACTTACCAATGCTTTACTGACAACACCTTTCAAGCTCATAACATCAACCATCAAGGAGGACAGGCACAGCAGGTATATAGAAACACCACTGCTTGCATATTTCCTCTCCATCCTGACTTGGAAACATATCACTGTTCCTTCGCTGTCGCTGGAAATCCCTCCCAAACAGCATTGTGGGTTGACGGCACGTGAACGTCAGCTGTTGTAGAAGTGGCTCCTCATCACCTTCTCAAGAGCAATTAAAAAATAAAAGTATCCTGAACACCTTTACTTCTAATCAAATAATTTTGAGATACAATCATTGCTTTGTCTTTATTTATTCACAGGATGAGGGTGACATTTAGGCCAGCATTTATTGCCCATCCTTAATTGCCCAGAGGGCAGCTAGGAGTCAACCACATTGCTAAGGGTCAAGGGTCACATGCAGCCCAGACCAGATAAGGACGGCCATTTCCTTCCCTTAAGGACGTTTGTGAACTAGATTGGCTTTTTCCACCAATTATCTCAATCATCAGTCACTTAATTCAAGACTTTTAGTGAATTTTAATTCCACTGTCTGTCAAGGCAGGATTCAAACTGTGGTTCCCCAGATCATTAGCTGGTTTTCTGGACTAACAGCCCAGAGGTGATACCACTGTTATGTAAGCAAACATAATAGCTGTTCAAACCTAGATTCAAAGAGTAGTACAGCACAGGGGGAAACAAGTTGGTCAATTGAATCTGTGCTAGCTTTTCTGAAGAGCAATCCATTTAGTCCCACTCCCTATGCTGCCGTAGCTTCTTCAAGGCCTCTCGAGCATGTATGACCAAACTGTTTGATTTTGTTGGGTGTGGGAGGAGGATTGGCCAAGACATGGAGAGAATTTCCCGATTCAAATAGTGTCCTGGATCTTTCTGCTCAGGTGGAGCTTCAGCAATGGTATTGCATTGGAAGGTTGTTCTCCGTCCTTGTGACTACACATCCATGACATAGCAGTTTGTTCGCAATGTTTTTTATATATATATTCTCTACAATGCATGCGAATAATAGTCTGTGGGGCTACTTTGCAGCACAGTCTAGGTCCCTTCATTTGTGGTCTCTGTTCAATACTAGTTCATCAGGCATCTCTGTAAACATCTACAGCTTTCCAAGGTTCATTCATTATTCAACATCTTCGAAGGATTTGTGGCTGTAAGTTCAAAACAGTTCTGAATGCCTTCTGCAGAGAATGCCAGTGGGCATCAGTATGATTCAATATTTATAACGCAGACACCAGTGTGTAATGTGCAAAGTTGCAAGTGCCCCAAGAGCTTGCAAGCTGTAGAATTGTTATATCCCACCAGTACCCAAGGGCTGTAATATTGGTTTCATGAAGTATTCCGAGAGTTCCACTGTTTTGAATTTGTCTTTCCCTCAGAAGAAAACTTCTAATTCATAATATGCATTTGAGTGAGGATCAATGTTTACAATGCGTGTTTCTAAACACCATTATTCCAATGCATTGCTAAGTTTCTTCATAAGGCATGATATTGAACAGATTTCATTAAGTATTGATGCTTTTCTTTAAAGGAAGATTGTTGTGCAGGCAATGATGCCATTAAAAGGATGCTAACATTGCTATAAGTCCAGGATTCTCACTGTTTTTGAAACATGAAGAAAAATATTTTATGTGAGGAGACCATTGGATGAATCCTCCTTCAACTGCTTAGTTAGAAGCAGTATAATCCTTGAAAGAAAAGAAATGAAGGATCGAAATGTTTAACATTTGAATCTATCTTAAATGCTTTTCCCTTTAGGTTTGTTTCTGAAGCCTACTGAGACCCCAGGAAAGGCTCAGCTGATGATGATGGAATGGGTGAACCCCAAGAGGACCAGCCATCTGTTTTCCTGATTAATTGCCAGCTTCCCTGTGGAAACACCAATGGCTTTCACTCAGTGCCTTTCCCACATAGCAAGGCCTGAGATTAAGGTTAAAGGTCAACCGTGTGGGTGCATGATGGGTGGGTGCTCTCTCCTTATGCTCAGGGGCAATTAGAGATGGATAACTAATATGCATGTTTACATTATAAGAATGACTTTAAAAGACAACAATGCCTCCTTGTATCCCAGCTTTCAACAAAATAAATTGAATGCAGTAAGTTGAATGTTCAGAGAATGATAGAATTGTTACAATATGGAAGCAGGACAGTTGGTCTATTAAATCCGCATTGACTCTCCAAAGACCGTCCCACCCAGATCCAATAGCTAATCCATCTAGCCCACATATCCTTGGACACTATGGGCAATTTAGCATTGGGCAAATTGAGGACTGCAGATGCTGGAAATCAGAGCCTAGATTAGAGTGGTGCTGGAAAAGCACAGCAAGTTAGGCAGCATCCGAGGAGCAGGAAAATCGACGTTTCCGCCAAAAGCCCTTCATCAGGAACTTAGCATTGCCAATCCACCTAACTTGCATATATTTGGACTGTGCAAAACCAGAGCAACTGGAGAAGATCTGCCCATATTATTCATCTATGAGGTATGTTGCTTAATGTACAAGCATTCAGGGAATCCACCCTCCTGTCTTATGCTGACCAGTCTATAAAATAAATATATATATCTGTGCAGCGAATTATATCGGGGAGGAGAAAGTGAGGACTACAGATGCTGGAGACCAGAGTTGAAAAATGTGGTGCTGGAAAAACACAGCAGGCCAGGCAGCATCCGAGGAGCAGAAGAATTGACGTTTCGGGCATAAGCCCTTCTTCAGGAATGAAGTGAATTACAGTGAATTATATCTCCATGTTGTGCCAGGTGCTTGATTTTGATTTGCATTCACCTTGAACTTTTATACAATAATGGGTTATGTGTGGATAAGGTCGCTGTAATCCTAGCAGATCATAGAGCTGATCTCCCATGACAGGGAGACAACTGGGGGCGATTTAACCCAGGGGTCACCACAGGTGAGGTTGAGAATGAGAATCCTTTATGGCAACCTCAGCTGGAGTGGAAATCGAACCCATGCAATTGGGGTTACTCTCCATTGCAAACCAGCTGTCCAGCCAACTGGGCTAAACCAACCCCTCCCATTTGTCTCACATGCTCATATTCCAATATAGCGATGGTGGCGGCGTCATTTCTCATTTGCATGACTGAAGCAGTCTTTGTATGAGCCAGATGACAATGATTGTGGGCACCTTATGCACATCTAATAAAAGGAGGAGGTGAAGGAACACGTTTGCATAGCGACTAACCTTGTCAAATGCTCACCTGACGATCATATGGAGGCACCTTGTACACTTAGATTCATAGAGTCTTAGAGATGTACAGCACAGAAACAGACCCTTCAGTCCAACTCGTCCATGCTGACCAGATATCCTAACTTAATCTAGTCTCATTTGCCAGCACTTGACCCATATTTCTCTAAACCCCTCCTATTCATATACCCATCCAGATGCCTTTTAAATGCTGCAATTGTACCAGCCTCCTACTTCCTCTGGCAGCTCATTCCATACATGCACCACCCTCTGCATGAAAAAGTTGCCCCTTAGGTCCCTTTTAAATTTTTCCCCTTTCACCCTATAACTATGCCACTGGTCACTGGATCACAGACTTAGCAGATTCCAACTCTGCTTGCAGTTTGGGAGAGATCAGAAGATGCTGCTCATTATCTCCTGGAGCCTCTTGCCATGTTGGGCTCAAATCTAAATCAAATGTTTTGTCACGAATTACAACAAGCATAGGGCAAGGTGAGGAGTCCAGCTTCCGAAAACAATCTCAGAAATATGGGCTTAAACACAAGAGATTGTCATCAGTCTATGGTACCCGATAACCATCTAGCCAACAGAAGCTTGAACACATGCACCTACAGGTTCAAGAACAGCTTCATCCCTGCTGAATGGACCTCTCCAACTTCAAATCTAATGTTTATCTTGCTTTTGTTTTCCCTTTTTGCAGCCATAACCTTGTATGCCTCACTCAGTCTAAACACCCTATGATCTGTATGTCCGTTTGCTATGATCATCGAATAGAATCCTGACAATGTTGAAGCAGGCTATTTGGCCCATCTAGTCCACACCAACCTTCCAAAGAGCAGCCCACCCACACTGGCCTGTAAATCTGCATTGCCCATGGCCAATCCACCCAACCTGCACGTCTCTGGACTGTGGGAGGAAATCCACACTGACACAGGGAGAATGTGCAAGCTCCATACAGAGAGATGCCTGAGTCTGGAATTGAACTCAGGCCCCTGGTGTTGTGAGGCAGCAGTGCTCACCACTGAGCCACTCTGCCTGCACTGCTTGCAAAGTAGAACTTTTCACTGTACTTTCGTACATGTAACAATATTAAATCAAATAAAATAAACTGGGCTAACTGATGCTCCATCAAACTACTGGTTGGGAGTACTTTGTTAAATTAAGCAAAATCTACATTTGATTCTCCAAAAATATCTTCCAGGTAGGATAGGAGAAACTTTTGTTATCCTGGAGTGGTTTCATTTTAGGGGAAAATGCGATGTGAGGGATGGATCTCTGGAACAAAGCAGAAAATGGATGAGTAAACAACACTTGGTTGTGGTTTGAGCTGAGTATTTCAATTTTTTTTTGTTTCTATTGAATTACATAGTAGTTGAAGTTTTTAAAAGATCAGGGAAGCAAAAGACCGCATGTTGTCCTCCTATGCGTAATATACATTGTTATCTAATTAGAACATAGAACATAGAAAATTACAGCACAGAACAAGCTCTTCAGCCCACGATGTTGTGTCGAGGATTAATTCTAATGTAAAATAAAATAACCTAACCTACGCACCCCTCAACTCACTGCTGTACATGTGCATGTCCAGCAGTCGCTTAAATGTCCCTAATGACTCTGCTTCCACCATCACTGCTGGCAACGCATTCCATGCATTCACAACTCTCTGCGTAAAGAACCTACCTCTGACGTTTCCTCTATACCTTCCTCCAAATATCTTCAAACTATGGCCCCTCGTGCCAGTCAGTCCTGCCCTGGGCAAAAAGTCTCTGGCTATTGACTCTATCCATGCCTCTCATTACCTTGTTTACCTCGATCAGGTCTCCTCTCTTCCTCCTTCTCTCCAGAGAGAAAAGTCTGAGCTTAGTCAACCTCCCTTTATAAGACAAGCCCTCCAGTCCAGGGAGCATCCTGGTCAACCTTCTTTGCACCCTCTCCAAAGCCTCTGTATCTTTCTTATACTAGGGTGACCAGAACTGGACACAATATTCCAAGTGTGGTCTCACCAGGAAATTGTAGAGCTGTAGCAAAACCTCACAGCTCTTAAACTCGATCTCCCTGTTAATGAAAGCCAAAACACCATATGCTTTCTTAACAACCCTATCCACTTGGGTGGCAACTTTGAGGGATCTATGTACTTGAACACCAAGATCCATCTGTTCCTCCACACCGCCAATAATCTAATTTTTCATCCTATATTCAGCATTTGAGTTCAACCTTCCAAAATGCATCACTTTGTATTTATCCAGGTTGAGCTCCATCTGCCATTTCTCAGCCCAGCCCTGCATCCTGTCTATGTCACACTGCAGCCTGCAATAGCCCTCAATACTATCAATGGAACCTCCAACCTTTGTGTCATCTGCAAATTTAATAACCCATACCTCAACCTCCTCATCCAAGTTATTTATAACAAAGAGCAAAGACCCAAGAACAGAGCCCTGCAGGACACCACTCAACACTGTCCTCCAGGCAGAATACTTTCCATCTACAACCACTCTGCCTTCTGTCAGCCAGCCAAATCTGAATCCAGATAGCCAAATCTCCTATATCCCATACCTCCTGACTTTATGAATGAGCCTACCATGGGGAACCTTATCAAATGCCTTGCTGAAGTCCAGATACACCACATCCACTCCTTTATCTTCATCAACCTGTCTTGTCACCTCCTCAAAGAAATGAATAAGATTAGTTAGGCATGATGTGCCCCTCACAAAGCCATGCTGACTGTCTTTAATCACACTGTGCTTTTCCAAACAGTCATAAATCCTATCCCTCAGGTTTCTTTCCAAAAGCTTGCTGACCACAGATGTAAGACTGACTGGTCTGTAATTACCAGGGATTTCCCTATTCCCCTTCTTGAAAAGAGGAACGGCATTCACCTCCTTCCAATCCTCTGGTACGGCTCCCGTGGAGAGTGAGGAGGCAAATATCCTCGCCAGCAGCTTAGCAATCTCCTTTCTCACTTCCCAGAGCAGCCTAGGATATATCTGGTCTGGCTCTGGGGACTTATCAATCTTAATGTTTTCCAAAATTTCCAGCACATCAACTTCATCAATCTTGATCTGGTCAAGACCGTATCCCAGCTCCTCAAAGTTCTTATTCACAACAAGGTCCCTTTGCTTAGTGAAAACCAAAGTAAAAAACTCATTTAGGGCTTCCCCTATCTGCTCAGACTCCATGTACAAGTTCCCTACGCTATCCCTGACCGCCGCTACTTTCTCCCTGATCATTCTCTTATTCCTCACATATGAGTATAATAATTCTTCTAGCTGATCTACTCAAACATTTTGTGAATGTAAGGGGTTAAATTTGCATCCTTTCAAGCTGACTTATAGTTACGAAATGAAAGATCCACTCGGTTCTAATATGTCAGTCATTAAGGGTGGAGGTCATGCTATTTTAACCTTGTTCGTATTTATAGATGTAACTGAATGACTCTGATTTAGTTAGTATTCGCAGCTGGAGTGACATATTAATTCTATCAGACAGTAGACATTCCCAGTGTGGTTAATTTCAGCATATGTAATACTGGCCAGGTGTAACTGTCAATGACCCAGCTGTCTTTGTTTCCTTCAAATAGATTCCAAAAGCTGGGAAAGCATATTCTGCGCAATTGGAATCAAGGGTGATCAGCTTCTGATGTGTTGACCCTTTCGCTCGGGACATTTGGTGGCTACTTAGAATGGTTCTCAGCTCTTGTCATCTCTAATAATGTTGCTGGGACTGGAGGGTTTGGGTTATAAGGAGAGGCAAGGACCTTTTTGCACTGGACTGTAGGAGTTTGAGGGTGACCTTAGAGAGGTTTGTAAAATCATGGGAAGCATAGACAAGGTGAATGGCAGGATGGGGATTTCAAGACTTGAGGGACTTATTGTTTCCCTAGAATGGGGGGATTACAAGACTTGGGAAGCATATTTTTAAGATGAGAGGAGAAAGATTTTAAAAAAGACATGAGGGGCATTTTTGTTTTACACAGAGTGGTTCGTGTGTGGAATGAGCTTCCAGAGAAAGTGGGGATGTGAGTATGGTTAGAACATTTAAAAGATATTTATAGAAATACATCAATCAGAAATGTTTGGAGGGCTAAGCGCAGACAAGTGGGACTAGTTTAGTTTGGGATTATGGATGGCATGGACTGGTGGGATTGAAGCATCTGTTTCCTTGCTGTATGACTATAAGCAGTTCATTTCTCTGCCATAGAGGCATAGAGTCATAGAGATGTACAGCATGGAAACAGACCCTTTGGTCCAACCCATCCATGCTGACCAGATATCCCAACCAAATCTAGTCCCACCTGCCAGCAACCGGCACATATCCCACCAAAGCCTCTATAAGATCACGCCTCAGCCTCCAATGCTCCAGGGAAAACAGCCCCAGCCTGTTCAGCCTCTCCCTATAGCTCAAATCCTCCAACCCTGGCAACATCCTTGTAAATCTTTTCTGAACCCTTTCAAGTTTCACAGCATCTTTCCAATAGGAAGGAGACCAGAATTGCACGCAATATTCCAACAGTGGCCCAACCAAGGTCCTGTACAGCCGCAACATGACCTCCTACCTCCTGTACTCAATACTCTGACCAATAAAGGAAAGCATACCAAACGCCGCCTTCACTATCCTATCAATCTGCGACTCCACTTTCAAGGAGCTGTGAACCTGCACTCCAAGGTCTCTTGTTCAGCAACACTCCCCAGGACCTCTACCATTAAGTGTATAGGTCTTGCTAAGATTTGCTTTCCCAAAATGCAGCACCTCACATTTATCTGAATTAAACTCCATCTGTCACTTCTCAGCCCACTGGCCCATCTCATCAAGATCCTGTTGTAATCTGAGTTAACTCTCCTCGCTGTCCACTACACCTCCAATTTTGGTGTCATCTGCAAACTTACTAACTGTACCCTCGCATCCAAATCATTTATGTAAATGACAAAAAGTAGAGGACCAAGCACTGATCCTTGTGGCATTCCACTGGTCACAGGCCTCCAGTCTGAAAAACAACCCTCCACCACCAACCTCTGTCTTCTACCTTTGAGCCAGTTCTGTATCCAAATGGCTAGTTCTCCCTTTATTCCGTGAGATCTAACCTTGGTAAGCAGTCTCCCATGGGGAACCTTGTTGAACACATTACTGAAGTCCACATAGATCACATCTACCGCTCTGCCTCCATCAATCCTCTTTGTTACTTCTTCAAAAAACTGAATCAAGTTTGTGAGACATGATTTCCCACGCGCAAAGCCATGTTGACTATCCCTAATTAGTCCTTGCCTTTCCAAATACATGTACATCCTGTCCCTCAGGATTCCTTCCAACAACCTGCCCGCCACCGAGGTCAGGCTCACTGGTCTATAGTTCCCTGGCTTGTCCTTACCATCCTTCTTAAACAGTGGCACCACGTTAGCCAACCTCCAGTCTTCCGGCACCTCACCTGTGACTATCGATAATACAAATATCTCAGTAAGAGGCCCAGCAATCACTTCTCTAGCTTCCCACAGAGTTCACGTGCCTGTGAGTTAT
The DNA here is from genome assembly GCF_004010195.1 of Chiloscyllium plagiosum. Lineage (NCBI taxonomy): Eukaryota > Metazoa > Chordata > Chondrichthyes > Orectolobiformes > Hemiscylliidae > Chiloscyllium > Chiloscyllium plagiosum. The sequence continues at coordinate 68,231,354 of NC_057722.1, read as the reverse complement.
TAATGGTTCTCCCCACACCTTCCCTAACTTGCTCAACTTTGTGGTTAATTCAGAATTGGTGACAAAAACAGAAGTTGCTGGAAAACCTCAGCTAGTCTGGCAAAACCGAGGAAGGGTCACTGGACTCGAAACGTTAATTCTGATTTCTCTTCACTGATGCTGCCAGACCTGCTGAGCTTTTCCAGCAACTTCTGCTTTTGTCACCAATTCTGAATTCGCTCAGCTCGACAAGCCTCAACAAAGTGCAATTGAATTAATATGCTCAAACCAGTAAATAAAACAGCTTCCAGCCGTGAGCATTTTCAGAGACTTTCTGACTGAAGCAATTCACCAATTCCGAATAAAAACTGAAGGGACTGCAGGTGATGCAAATCAGAAACAAAAACAGAAGTTGCTGGAAAAGCTCAGCAGGTCTGGCAGAACTGAGGAAGAGTCACTGGACCTGAAACGTTAACTCTGATTTCTCTCCACAGGCACTGCCAGACCTGCTGAGCTTTTCCAGCAACTTCTGTTTTTATTTCTGATTTACAGTGTCTGCAGTCCTTTCGGTTTGTATTCAGAATTGGTGAATTGCTTCAGTCAGAAAGTCTCTGAAAATGCTCACGACTGGAAGCTGTTTTATTTGCTGGTTTGAGCATATTAATTCAATTATGCTTTGTTCAGGCTTGTCGAACTCTGGCCTCCTTAAATAGCATGGCCTGAAAATTTCACTGGTCACCAGAATTGACAGCTAGGACCTTGCACATTAATACTGATTTATTTATGATATTGTCTTGTCCCTCTACTTTTCAATCTTACCCTGTTGAAGGTAGGAAAATATCGCGACAGACATTCTCTGTGATATCAGATATTCACCGTGCTAGAGAACTGGATCATAAACATATGAAGCATGGGTGTTGAGGATGTCGAACTGTCATTATTGAAATTGAATACTTTACATGACCTCTCAACCCCTTCACAACCATAGCAACCAATGCAGGCTGTTTCACGTGAAGACAGAGATGAGACAGAATTTTTCATGCAAAACGCTATTAGGATACGGAACACTTTACCGTAAGTGGCTATTGAAGCTGAGACAATCACAATACAAAAAGAAAAATGAGAGAGAACATTGGAAAATAAAATGGGATGCTAAGAATGGAGTAGATTTGATTGAGGTTTTCAAAATCATAAGCAGACTGGACAGAACAGATAGGGAGAAGCTGTTCCTGAGCATAAAGGGAACAAAAATGAGAAGGTAGACATTTAAAATGGTGTGCAAATGAAGCAAGGGTGATGTCAGGAAAAAAACATTTTCACAAAGTGAGTACTTAGGGCATGGAATACACTGCCTGAAATGTGGTATTCAAGAGGGGCATTGGATTGTTATTTGGTAGAAATGGTGGGTAGGGATACAGGGAAAAGGCAGGAAATTGGCTCTAGGGATAGTATTGGTGCAAGCGTGATGGGCTGAATGGTCTCCTTCTGCACTGTAATGATTCTGTAGATAGTTTCAGCCCGAAAGAATAGAGACATATAGTGTCTTCCTGCACCATGTTGTTTAATGAAAACAAGATTAGGAACAGATCCTATTAACTCTTGAGTTTTCCCCTGGCGATTCTTCTCTTCAGGATCTGATCCACCATTCAATTGGAATAACCTTACCATTTACATAATGTTGGTCATACACAGTGTCATTGCATCTAAGACTCAAAATGCTGATAGAAGATTACAGTTCAAGTTAGTATGACTTATTACTTTAACTCCTGAAAATGATCAGCCAGACAGACACCAGTAATTACTGTGTGTGCACATTTGGCCTGAACTTTGGCGCATGCACAACGTCTGTCACAGCTGCCGTCTGACATGTATGTCCATCAGACAATGGAAATACTGAGCTGTGCCTCCTCTGTTCTCTCTCCTAACTGTCTGCCGTTGGCCTGCTCAATCTCCCACCTCAAGCTTTCACCAACTTTTCCAAGTGTTTGTCGGCCTTCCTCTGAGCGCTTGCTGTGCAGTGATCATAATTCTCCTCACGGTCTTTCCAGAATCCCAATTTTGGGGACTTTCAAGCTCCTAGCATCAGTCTTGCGGTAGTGACCCTATCTTAGTGTTAGAAGGCCTGGGTTTAAGTCTCACCTACGGCAGAGGGTGACACCACTTATCGGGTTAATTAAAAATACCTGCATTACATGTTTTTTGGAGGACAACTGTGTACACCAAAACAATTTTAGAAAAAAAAAGGAACGTAGCTTTCAAAGTAAAATGCATTTGGCTCTAACTTCTGTTTAGATTATATTTAGACTCCTGTCAGTTTGTGGGGTGAAGGAACAGGTTTTGGGAGCAGGAAAATTGCAAATCCAGGCAGGAGACATTACCAGTGGAAATACTTGTGCAGAAATTTTGTTTTCTTTTTCAAATTCACTCTTTGGATGAGGCTTTCACTGGCCGGGTCAGCATTTATAGCCCATCCCTAATTGCCCTGGACAGGGTGCAAGGGATCCCTTCTTGAACTACTTCAGTACATTGAATTTGGGGACATCTCCAGATTGTTAAGAAACGAGTTTGAGGATGCTTGTGGTGACACTGAAGGAACAGCAATACAGTTCCAAGTCAGGATGGTGAGCGGCTCAGTGGGGAAGTGCGCCCTCTGCAGTTTGATATTACCAAAATCAGCCAATAATCAATTAGAGTCACTTGGGCTCATGGGTCACGACTGTTGCTCCTCTATTTGCTAGCCCAGCCTTCACTCACCATGACAAATTGGTACAAAATTGATAGCTGGCCTGCACAAAATAGGGAAAAAAAAAACCCCAGGCCACAACCTGCTCATGATTCCTATCAGGAGAAAGTGAGGTCTGCAGATGCTGGATACTCCTATCCAGCATGATTCCTATCAATCAGAGGATAAGCCCAGTAAAGCAAACACTTAAATTTACAGAACATCATTCATGGCCTCGGGATGTCCAAGAGTATTTTTGAGACAGTGAAGTACTTTGGAAATCTATTCTCTGCTGTGGCTTCAGCAACTGATTTGCCCACAGTGAGGTCACACAAAAAGCAATAGGATAATAATCAAATAATCTGCGTTAAATGGGAAAGGTTGAATAGGCTAGGGCTGTTTTCCCTGGAGGGTCAGAGGTTGATAAAATCATGAGGGGCGTGGATACAATAAATAGACAAAGTCTTTTCCTTGGGTTGGGGGAATCCAGAACTAGAGAGTGTAGATTTAGGGTGAGAGGGGAAATATATAAAAGAGACCTAAGGGGCAACTTTTTCACACAGGGTGGTACGTGTATGGAATGAGCTGCCAGCGGAAGTGGTGGAGGCTGGTACAATTGCAACATTTAAAAGGCATCTGGATGGGTATATGAATAGGAAGGTTTTGGTAGGATATGGGCCAGGTGCTGGCAGGTGGGACTAGAGTGGGTTGGGATATCTGGTTGGCATGGACAAGTTGGACTGAAGGGTCTGTTTCTGTGCTGTACAACTCTATGACTCTATAATGATGATCCTCTTGACAGCAGAGTGAAGTGCCTGGCCTCTTGTGTAAATGGCAACACAGAACCTCTTACCCTGTTTGCAGACAAGCTATCCCACCTGACAGACAGCGCCTGCACTTGTTATTGAAACAAGGTGCAGTGGCACTGTCCAAAACCTCTGGGCCAGAAGGTCCAGTTTCATAGTCCCACCTCCCACAGAGGTGTGTCCCAACAGGTCAGTCTATGAAATAAACCCCTCAGTGCTGCACAGTGAGTGTCATCCATAAGACAAAGGAACAGAAGTAGGCCATTTAGCCCGTCAGGTCTATTCTATCATTCAATGTGATCTTAGCTGACCTGATAATCCACAATTCCACTTTGCTGCCTTTTGCCTCATATCACTTGATTCCTTTAAAGATTAAAGATCTATTCACCTCAGCCTTGAATGTACTTCAGCCGTGACAGCGTTCTGTGTTAAAGAATTTCACAACCAGCTGGGAGAAGAAATTCCTCCTCATCTCTGCCTTAAATCTGCAACATCTTACTATGGGATTACGCTTTCTAGTGCCTCCACCACACCACCCTTGTGAAGGTGATACTAGCGGAGTCACGGTTGACCCCGAGTCAATCAGACTTTCAAGAAGGAGGAAGGACATGTTCATATTTAGGCTGGGCCCCTCCACCACAGTCAAAATCCTTCTCTTCCAGATGCTGATAAACCCTGCTGTATATTACGAATACTGGCAGCTGGTTCCTTCTTCATGTTTCAACTTGATCCTGTTTGCTTCCACAAAAAGGTGACTTTGAAGTTAATTCACTTTCCCAAAGACCGTTTGTGTCCCTGCCTACTGTCCATCATGCCACCGATTAGAATCTTTGTGCATTGAAGCATAAAGTTCCTCAGTGACTTGACTGAATAGATACCAAGAAGATGATTCCCACTGCTGGAGAATCTAGCACCTGGGGCTAGCACTCTGAGAATAAATATTCAGGACTGAGATGATGTTTTCTCTCAATGAGAAAATCCTTTAATCCAAGCTAGTACTGGCTTGAGTATATTCAAGCTAGAGGTCATTAGATTTTTCTTTATTCATTCAGAGGATATGAGCATCATTGAAAAAAATAGCATTTGTTTTCTTTTTGCACTTTGCAGCAATTAAAAGTCAACCACTTTGCTGTAGGTTTAGCATTACATGTACACCAGACCAACTAATGACAGCTGATTTCCTTCCCTAAAGGACATGAGTGAACTTCGCCAAAGAAATTCAATACAGATACTTACACAGCACCTTCCAAACCCACGAGCCATCTGGAAGGACAAGGACAGCATGTACATGGGCACACGACCACCTTCAAATTCCCCTCCAAGCCACTCATCATCCTGACTTGGAAATATATCGCCGTTCCTTCACTGTCACTGGGTCAAACTCCTGGAATTCCCTTTCTAAGGGCATTGTGGGTCTACCGACAGCACATGGACTGCAGCATTTCAAGAAGGCAGCTCATCCCCATCTTCTCAAGGGCAACTAGGGACGGGCAATAAATGCTGACCCAGCCAGCGATGCCCACATCCCACAGATGAACAATGGAAAAAAAAACTAGATGAGTTTTTATGACAATCAAAGATCATTTTATAGCCACCATTACTGAGCCTATCTCTCAATTCCAGATTTATGAGTTAAATTTGAATTCCATCAGCTGCCAAGGTGGGATTTGACTGCAAGCCCTGAGAGTGTGATTCTGGTTTTCCAGTTAATCTGTAACATGACCACAGAGAATGTGAGGAAAAAGCAGAAAGGTAGAGCTGAGATTGAAGATCAGCCGTGAACTTACGGGAGAGTCCATCAGGTTCAAAGGGGTGAATGGCCTATTGCTGGGCTTAATTCTTCTGTTCTAATGTCAGGTATATATTTCTCCCGAACCATCATTTCCACCAGCTTGAGTCAGAACCTCATTTAAATAAGACTCAGGTGTCAATATACCCGAAATCTTGAGCTGGTTCTGGAATAACAGCTTTCTCTGTCATCTCCAGGTACTCAGCTGTCCCATACGTTAAAGGATTGCTCCATGTCCCCTAAGGAATGCTTGTGTTCCCAGGACAGATATCCACTAGCAGACTGAATCTTGGGAGTCTCAGCCAAATGATTCCAGAGGGCTACATTTCTGTAAATTGGACAGATGCTGATGTTGTAAAACAGCACAGGTTAGGTTGTAAACGTTGGTTGCTTCTAACGCCCCTCTATCCTTCCTACAATCACACGAAATATCCCCATTATCACTCAATCACCCCCCATCCACTGCTCACCAGCAATGTCCACACGCTCCACACTTCCCCCACTCTTGCCATTTGGTTTAAATATCTTGTACACACAGTGGCGCAGTGCTAATGTAGCTTTTGAGCCGGGAGGACAATATTCAAGTCCCACCTACTCCAAAAATGTCTCATAGCATCTCTGAAAATGTTGGTTAGAAATGATCTTTTTATTTCCGAAGAGACGGTCACCCTGCCCATTTCGAATCGCCTGAGAGCCCCGTCCAAGCCTGAAGATTCTGCGCCGAAAAGGAGCGCAAATTTGGGGAGGGGCTCAGTAAACGCGGTGCCCTGGGGAATTTCCGTATGGAGTAAGATCCAGAGAAATATTGGTGCTTTGTAAAGTGCACAAAGCAACTTGTCAGCTTACTACTGAGTCAAGGCAGTCAGCCGCAGCTGCAAGGCACCAAAGTTAAAGTGAAGAGCTTTTGGATCAGAGTATGCATTGCACAAAGATTACTCCTGCTTTTAATCAGGACAGTTTGGTGGCTGCACAGGACCCTGGAAACAGTTCCCCATTTTTTGCTTGCTTCATGTTCTCGCTGAAACAAGAGATGGATCCGAAAACAGCAGACTCTTGAAGGTTGTGCTGAGTGCAGTGGTTGCCATGGTAACCTGTCCTGTGTGGCACTCTCAAATGTTCGGTGGTGCTGGACTGCAATGATGTCATCACATTGGCATTAGAAAGTATAATTGAAAACGTGTCGACCCGAACTCAAACGTAAACCGAAACAAAAGTGTGCAAACTATGTTCAAAATGGTTACTTTTCTTTCCCCTCTTGTCTTCCTCGGTGAGTTAGAGCTATCTTTTGCCCATAAGGTCATTCTGGTTTGTTAAAGCAGAGACCAGAAATCGAGATCCTCCATTTATTCACTGCAAAGTTTTGGAAGGAGGCCAGAGAACAGCAATGGCTAATTAGAAACCGGCAAAATGCAGCAGGGTCTGAACGGTATCATTTCACTTGCTGAATTCTTGTGCTATATGATTTATAGTCTAACCCGACAGGATCCCACTCATACGCACTTTGAAAGCACTTGGCAAGGACAAGACTCCTTTGGTTCTCCATTGCAATGTCAGCCTCAGTATTTCACATGAGTGGGGCTCAATGCTACAATCTTCTGTAACAGAGGTGAGAGTGAATGGTGGCCTCAGTGGATCTAGCGGTTCATCCATGTTCCATTAACCCACAAAGTTTTCTGCATTTTACACCATATAGGAATTTGCATAGCCATTTATAGGGAAGATGATGGCCTAGTGGTATTACCACTGGACTATTAATCCAGAGACAAGAGTGTTTTGCTGGGAAAGCACAGCTGGTCAAGTAACATCTGAGGAACTGGAGAATTCCTTGAAGAAGTTCCCCTCCTCTCTCCAGCATCTGCAGTTCTCACTTTCTCCTATTAATCCAGAGACCCAAGTAATGTTTTGTGTTTTCATCTGGGCATTTTGCCCAATTTTTCAACTTTCTCTCTCTTGTCAGGAAGGTGCCGAGTCTAGCTAGGGGCATTTCCCTGGAGACAAGCAGCTTTGCAATACCTCACATTAGGAGAAACTGAGGACTGCTGATGCTGGAGAGTCAGAGTCGGAAAGGGTGGAGCTGGAAAAGCACTGCAGGTCAGGCTGTGCAGGAGAAGAACAGGAGAGTCGATGTTTCAGGCATAAGCCCTTCATCAATTCCTGATGAAGGGCTTATGCCCAAAACATCAACACTCCTGCTCCTCAGATGCTGCCTGACCTGCTGTGCTTTTCCAGCGCCACACCTTTTGATTAAATGCCTCACATTATTCAGCATTCTTTATGTATGAGCTTAAATAGCTTGAATTCCACCTTGGCAGGTAATGGAATTTGAATTCATTTTAATAAAGAAATCTGGAATTAAGAGTCTGACGATGACCATGAATCCATTGTCTGATTGTTGGAAAATCCCAGCTGGTTCACTAATGTCCATTAGGGAAGGAAACTGACATCCTTACCTGGTCTGGCCTACATGTGACTCCAGACCCACAGCAATGTAGCTGACTCCTAATTACCCTCTGGGCAATATATGCTGGCCTAGCCAGTGACACCCTCATCCCGTGAAGGGATTTTAAAAAAATCTTTGGATGAAAGCTCCAGATAAGTAAAGAAAGGTGAAGACCTTGAAACCATAAGACATTGGAGAAGAAGTAAGCTGATCAGTCCGTCAAGTCTGATACACCATTCAAAGAGATCATAGCTGATCTGATAAGTCCCCAACTCCACTGTCCTGCGTTTTCCCCATAACCCTTGATTCCCTTCCTGATAAAAATCTTAGTCTTGAATATACTTAATGACCCAACATCTACAGACCTCTATAGTAAGGAATTCCACAGACCCACAATTTTCTGAGAGAAGAAATTCCTTCTCCTTTACCACCTTCAATGTGCAGCCCCTTATTCTGAGATGATACCCTCTGGTCCTAGATTCTCTATAAGGGGAAACAACCTCACTTTCCTGCCTCGGGCGACTTTCTGCGTGGAGTTTGCACATTCTCCTCGTGTCTGCATAGGTTTTCTCTGGGTGCTCCAGTGTCCTTCCATGATCCAAAAGATGTGCAGGTTAGGGTGAATTGGCCATGCTAAATTGACCATAGTGTTAGGCGCATTAGTCAGTGGTAAATGTAGGGGAATGGGTCTGGGTGGGTTACTCTTCAAAGGATCGGTGTGGACTTGTTGGGTCGAAGGGCCTGATTCCATACTGTAGGGAATCTAATCTAATCTAATCTACATCTATCCTATTAAAACCCCGAAGAATCTTATATGTTTGAATAAGGTCACCTCTCATTCTTCTGAATTTCAATGAGTGCAGGTCCACTCAACTTCTCCCTATAAGACAGTCACTCCATTCCTGGTATCAGCCTAATGAACCTTCCCCTGGACTGCCTTGCATAGATTTAGCATAGTCTCCCTATTTTCATAGAAAGGCAACATGCAAACTCAGACTGAGGAAACGATGACCTAGGAGTAAATTACGAAATATGTATTAGCAGACCTCTTCTGAGACCAATCCCAGAATTTCAACCTACCCACTTCAAATATAACCAAGAATTCTTCAGCTAACAAATAACAGGATCTACTGTTTCTTCCAGGCCATTCCCTTCCTGATAAAAATCTATCTTAGTTTTGAATATACTGAATGACCCAACATCTACAAATCTTCCTGGGTGGCATGGTGGCTCAGTGGTGAGCACTGCTGTCTCACAGCACCAGGGTCCCAGGTTTGATTCTGGCTTCGGGCAACTGTCTGTGTGGAGTTTGCACATTCTCCCCGTGTCTGCGTGGGTTTCCTCCGGGTGCTCCGATTTCCTCCCAGAGTCCAAAGATGTGCAGGTCAGGTGGATTGTCCATGCTAAATTGCCCGTAGTGTTAGGTGCATCAGTCAGAGGGAAATGGGTCTGGGTGGGTTACTCTTCGGAGGGTCGGTGTGGACTTGTTGGGTGAGGGGCCTGTTTCCACACTGTAGAGAATCTAATCTAATCTAACCTAAAAAAATTCCTCAACCTGCTGGAAAAGTCAGTATGGAGTAACATCCTAAATTAACAGAACGCTCTCCATTTTTTATTTTGTCTCTGTGGCTCCTCTTGAAATCTGAAATGATGTGCCCTTATCAAACCTGGTTTCTTGCTGCTCATTGCTCTGTCAGTGCCAGTAACCTCCAAATGACAGAAGAACTCTTACTGACGCTGAGATGATCATTGCTTCAGTTCAGAGGAGACCCCACAGTGGGTAGTTCACACAACAATCTCTACCTGGGGAGAGTCTCTCTGATTACTTTCTTAATAACAAGATGATAGTTTCTACTGGGATCAGTGCTGGAGCCCTTGCTATTTATCGTTTGCATAAATGATTTAGATTTCAATGTCGGAGGATTGATCAGTAAGTTCGCAGATGATACCAAAATTAGTGGGTTGGTAAATAGTGATGAGGATAATCTTAGATTACAGAACAATGTAGACAGGCTGGACAGATAGGCAGATCAGTGGCAAACTGAATTTCTTGTATTCACTTTTAATGAAGACAGCCATCCCCAAAAAGAGACAATGCCCCTTAACATTCAAAGATATCACTGAATGCCGTACTATCAACTTTTTTGGGGTTACCGTTGACCAGAAACTCAACTGGACGAGCCATACAAATGCAAATAGGAGAAAGTGAGGACTGCAGATGCTGGATTTCCTGAAGAAGGGCTCATGCCCGAAACATCGATTCTCCTGCTCCTTGGATGCTACCTGACCTGCTGTGCTTTTCCAGCAACACATTTTCAGCTCATACAAATACAAATGCAAGAGCTGGTCAGAAGCTAGGAATACTGCAGTGAGTGACTCACCCCTGACTCCCCAAAACCTGTCCACGATTTACAAGGCACAAGTCAAGAATACTTCCCATTTGCCTGAATAGATGCAGCTCCAGTAACTTTAAGAAACTAGACACCACCCAGGACAAAGCAGCCCACTTGATGGGGACCAAATCCACAAGCATTCAACCACCAACACTCAGTAGCAGCAGCGTGTGCTATCTACAACCTATGCCACAGAAATTCACCAAGATTCCTCAGACAGCATTTTCCAAGCCCATGACTAATTCCATTTTGTTGGACAAGGGCAGTAGATACATGGGAACATCACCACCTGCAAGTTTCCGTCAAGCCATCCTAACTTGGAAATATATTGCCATTCCTTCAGTGTCGCTGGGTCAAAATTCTCTAAGTTCACCTCTCTAAGGACATTGTGGGTCTGCAGCGTTTTAAGAAGACAGCTTACCATCACCTTCTCAAGGGCAACTTGGGATGGGCAATAAATACTGGCCCAGCCAATGACACCCACATCCCCTGAGCAACTTTTTAAAAATCAGTATGGAACTGCATTATCAACTAAAAGGACTTGAGTTAATCATTTCACTATGACAAATTTCTAAAATTTACTTCAGTAGGTTTAATAATTGAATAGATGACCAAGTAAATCATAAGGATGATAGGTTAATGATTTTCATGAAAGAAGTCAATCTGGTCTGTATGTACATGTTCAACCTTAATAGGGCATGATGCAGGCTATCTAATTGTGGAAAATGATACCTGGACTTCAGGGGTTAAGGTATGAGGAGAGATTAAACAAATTAGGACTTCTTCTTCCAAATTTAGAAGGCTAAAGGGTCATCTAATTATCTAATTGAGGTCTTCAAGATATTAACTACAAATAACAGGGTAAAGATAATCTATTTCCACTGGCTGGGGATTCTAGAACTGGGAGCATAGTCTGAGAAGTTAGGTGTTTAGGAGAGATATTAGGAGGGACTTCTACACACAAAGGGTGGTAGATGTTTGGAACTCTTGTCCACTAACGGCAGTGGATGCTTGATCTGTTGTTCGTTTTAAACCTGAGACAGATCAATTTTTGTTCGATCACAGATGAGCCATGATCTCAATGAATGATGGAACGAGGTTAAGGGGCTTAATGGCCTTTTAATAATCCTACGTTCCCAAAAGCAACAGTACAACAGAATCACAAAAACCTATATTTGTATGGTATCTTGAACTTTACAAACTGCACAGCCCTTCACAAGAACACAAGAGATATGAGAAGAAGTAGAACATATTTACTATTCAATATGACTGTGGGAGATTGGGGGTCTCAATTCTACTTTCAAGCTTCTCTCCATATCCTTAGAGAGTGAAAATCTGTCTAACCTCGCTTTAAATATACTCAGTGACAAAGCTCTCACAACCCTTTGGAGAAGAGGGTTCGAATGGTTCAGAACCGTCTCTTTTGATGGAATTTTTCCTCGGCTCAGTTGGGAATGATCACTCTGTTGTGTGGACACTGCAGCCACATTCTCTGGATTCCCTGAGCAACAAAGCAGTTTCTCCATGTCCACCCTGTCAACTTTCTTCCGAAGCAAGTGTGTTTCAAATCTCTCATTCACAGAAGTCTCACCAAATGACAATTTAAAGTAGGAGATATTGAAAGGGAAAGGCTCAGTCCAAAGACTGAGTTTTAAGGAGCACCCGCTTGACTTTCCCTCACCATGAGCGATGCTGCAGTTAACAGATTGTTTCAATCGCGTAGTGATGGTTAAGACTGGCACCAATTGAGTTTCCCTGTTTGTTCAGTCAGTAGGTGCAGGTTATGGGGCGGTACTCTCAAGAAGAAACATATGCATCCAATCACTGCCCCAACTCGACAATGTTGTCACCACCGCCACCCATGCTTGCCACCCTACTTTGGACTGCAGTCACCACCCAGTCAGAGTGCTAACCTGGGCTCGGCAGAGCAACAATCACTACACATACACTGGACGATGTTCAGAAATGGAGGGATGTGGATGGAGTGCCTGTGGACAGAGTGACCCAAACTCACCAACGTCAAGAGTGCAGATCTCCTGTCATTAGGGCAGGAGATAGGCTATTTAAAGTGATGTGCAGAGTAGGAAGGTGACCATGTTTAACATCTAGGGTCTGTACACCATGGAACTCAGAAGGATGAGGTGAGTTCTGATTGAAACTTACAGAATAGTTTTGTTTTTAATTCATTCAGGGGATGAAGGCATCACTGGCTAAGCCAATATTTATTGTCCATCTCTAGTATGCCCAAAGGGCAGTTAAGAATCAACCACATTGCTGTTGGTCTGGAGTCATATGGCATAGAATCCCTACAGTGAGAAAACAGGCCCTGCAGCCCAAGAAGTTTGCACCGACCCTCCGAAGAGTGATCCATCCAGACTCATTCCCCTAGCCTATATCTAGCCGACCAATGCACCTAGCTGACACATTCCTGAACACTATGGGGAGGTTAACATGGCTTATTCACCTAACCTACAGATCTTTGGATTGTGGGAGGAAACCAGAGCACCTGAAAGGAACCCACGCAGACGCGGGGAGAACGTGCAAACTTCACACAGACAGTCACCCGAGGCTGGAAATGAACCCTGGTGCTGTGAGACAGCAGTGCTAGTCACCATGCCACCCTATATGTAGGCCAGAAGTCTCTCTCCTTAAAGGGTATTAGTTAACCAGATGGGCTTTTACAGCAATGGTTACATTGTTATCATTAGACTTTTTACATAGAACATAGAAGGATACAGCGCAGAACAAACCTTCCGTCCTCAATGTTGCAAACTATTCTCAGCTCATCCCCCTACACTATCCCATCATCATCCATGTGCTTATCCAAGGATTGTTTAAATCTCCCTAATGTGGTTGAGATAACTATATTGGCAGGCAAGGCATTCCAAGCCCTTACCACTCTCTGAGTAAAGAATCTGCCTCTGATGTCTGTCTTAAAACTATCACCCTTCAATTTGTAGTTATGCCCCCTCATACAAGCTGACGATTTATCCTAGATTTTTATACTGATCCAAATCAGAGACCCAGACAGACACCCAGCGACTGTGGCAAGGACTGAGTGACATCACAGGTTCTAAAAAGAGACAGTGCAAGATAGCAGACGATGATATATCCATCCCAGATCATCTCAACGCCTTCTATGCTGGCTTTGAGTAGAATTTCAGCGGAGAGGTCCGAGTAGGACAAACCTATCCCAACAGTCACTGTATTAGAGGTCAGATCAGTTTTCCTTCGTGTGAATCCAAGGAAAGCGATGGGACCAGACGGAGTACCAGGCCCTGCACTCAGAGCATGTGCAGATCAACTGGCAGAGGTCTTCTTGGACATCTTCAACCTCTCCCTGCAGCAGGCCACTGTCCCTGCCTGTTTCAAAGGGCCAACATCATCCCTGTGCCTAAGAAGTCTCACGCAGCATGTCTCAATGACGACCGCCCAGTGGCCCTAACTTCGGTGGTCATGAAGTGCTTTGAAAAGCTGGTCATGGCATTAATCAACTCCAGCCTGCCCACAACTCTTGACCCACTCTAATTGGCCCATCAGACCAACAGATCCACGTCAGAAGCCATAGCACTCCTCCCTAGAGCATCTTGACACCAAGAACAGCTATGTAAAAATCCTACTCATTGACTACAGTTCAGCCTTCAACACTATTATCCCCTCGAGACTGATTACTAAACTTAGTGATCTCGGACTAAGCCCCACTCTCTGCAACTGGATCCTCAGTTTCCTGACCCACAGGCCACAATCAGTGAAGACTGGGGACAATATTTCATCCTCACTAACACTCAACACTGGAGCCCCCCAGGGGTGTGTACTCAACACCCTACTGTACTCACTGTATACCCATGCCTGCGTCACCAAATACCAGACTAATGCCATTTACAAGTCGCTGATGACATCACCATAGTTGATAACTCTCAGGTGGTGACAAAACAGACTGCAGACGGGAGGTAGAAGACCTGGAAAAATGGTGCACTGAGAACAACCTAGCTCAACCTAGCTCTCAATGCCAGCAAAACCAAGGAACTCATTATTGACTTTCAGCGGGATGTTACTCTTGACCCCCCGACACATTAACAGCACAGAGGTGGAACGAGTGGAGAGTGTCAAGCTCCTGGGAGTGGTCATTCGCAACAAGCTTTTAGGGACTTTTCATGTGGACGCACTGGTTACAAAGGCCCAACAACGTCTCTTCTTCCTCAGACAGCTGAGGAAATTTGGCGTGATGGTGAATACCCTTGCAAAGTTGTATAGGTGTGCCAATGAGAGCATTCTGTCTGGATGTATCACTACCCGGTATGGCAACTGTACCATTCAAGATTAGAGATGTTACAGAAAGTGGTGAACTCAGCCCGGACAATCACAAAGGCCAACTTCCCATCTATAGAATCCATCTACCAGGCCCACTGTCAAGGAAAGGCCACCAGCATTCTCAAAGATCCATCCCATCCTGGCAATGTTTTCCTACAACCTCTACCATCAGGGAGAAGGTACAGAAGCCTGAACACATGCACCAGCCGGTTTCATAACAGTTTCTATCCTACTGTTCTTAGAATACTGAATGGACTCACAAACTCTTAACAATCTGTGTACCTATGTTTTTGTTTTTGCTGCTGTTTACTTATTATTTACTATCTATGCTACTTAACTCTGTGATCTGCCTGTATTGCTCGCAAGACAAAGCTTTTCACTGTGCCTCAGTACATGTGACAATAAATTCAAATCAATTTTTATTGTAAACAAATTCCACCATTTGCTATGGCGGGATTTGAACTCAGATCCACAGAGCATTACCTGGATCTCTGGAGTAACAGTCTAACAATAATACCAGTAGGCTACGCATAAAATTAATTGCTTCAGAATGGATGTGGAGGCCAGGTTATTGAGTGCATTGAACAAGGAGATGGCTAAGGGATCCAGGGTGAGAGGCAGGAGAATGGGTTTGAGAAACACACATGTCATCATCAATTGGCTGAATGGCCTAATCCTGTTCATATATCTTATGGTCTTATCTTCTGGTTGGGTTTTGAAAGTGGCAGTGCGTGCATTGTGAGACCAGATCTCATTTGTTTTATCATTGTGCCCCCTCTGACAGTCTCATCTGAAGAACAACACTACCTTTTTCCTACATCACATATCACCCAAATTAGAAAATAGAACATTGAACATTACAAACCTTGATGTTGTGCCGACCTGTGGAACCAATCTGAAGCCCATCTAACCTACACTATTCCATTATCATCCTATATGTCTACCCAACGACCATTTAAATGCACTCAAAGTTGGTGAGTCTACCACTGTTGCAAGCGGTACATTCTATTCCCCCACCTTTCTCTGATTCTATGATTAATAGCAAGAATGAAATGATACATTTACTAAATTTTCAAATTCCAAACTGCACCAACATAGTGTGTACAGGTATTTCAGTGTGGTCAGGGAGTTGCTGCTAAAATTCTCTTCCATTGGAAGCAGGCAATTGCCGGTCATTAATAAAAACCTGTTTAATGCAGCACCTTTGACAGAATAATGGAGGATAAATGGATACAAAGGTCTCTTGGACAGTTAACAAGAAATGATTGAATGACTAGTTGGATAAAGGTCTTCAGGAAGCATCTTTTACAGATGACGATAGAACTAGTGGAGCTTAGAAAGGGGCTAGCAGAGAATACAGGAGGGACAGACGGGATGTAAGAGCCAGATGTGGAGGGGTGGAGGAGAGGGAGACCTACGGTCAAGCACCAAAGTTGAGATATTCAACTCAATCAATCTGTAGAAGCAGGATGAATTAATGCCCCAACTAGATTATGAATAAAGGTGAATTCAAAACTCTGGATAGATGAGGGGAAATCTATGATTACAGGAGTGAGGCATTCTTTGGACAGACACAGTCAGGTTTGGGAAATTGCCTCCTTCAGCTTTGATTATACCTGCACTACAGAGGTCATAGAGTCATAGTCATAGAGTCATAGTCATAGAGTCATAGAGATGTACAGCATGAAAAGAGACTCTTCAGTCCACCTCATCCATGCTGACCAGAAATCCGAACCTAATCTAGTCCCATTTTTTTTTTTAGATTAGATTAGATTACTTACAGTGTGGAAACAGGCCCTTTGGCCCAACAAGTCCACACCGACCAGCCGAAGCGCAACCCACCCATACCCCTACATCTACCCCTTACCTAACACTACGGGCAACCCGGGTCTCTGGCGCTGTGAGGCAGCAGTGCTAACCACTGTGCCACCGTGCCACCCAGCACTTGACCCATATCCCTCTAAACCCTTCCTATTCACATACCCATCCAGATGCTGTTTAAATGTTACAATTGGACCAGCCTCCACCATTTCCTCTGGCAGCTCATTCCATACACGTACCACCCTCTGCATGAAAAAGTTGTCCCTTAGGTCTCTTTTATAATAACAGAATTCCCATTCCCTGACCAGGAATTAAACCCATATCATGATGGTGAGAGCGCCAAATCTTAACCACATGACTGCGAGGGAAGGTTCTTAAACATCATATCTTTGTGTTGCTCAGGCAAGCATACTGGGAGGTGTGTAAATGTGTGTAACCTTCCCGCACTGGAAAGCTTTATTTCAACATTATCCTGATGTCAACGTAGCCCAACTGGCTGACATATGCCAGGATCCCAAATTTTAACAAATGGATGTCCAGACAGCAACTTCTTCATTGAGACATGAAAAGAAATGGAGGTAAACACTAGATACACATTACACTAGAGTTATTAAAAGATACAGGCACTTGAATTGCAGTTAATGTACCTTAATGGAACTTTTCCGGATTCAAGATGTTTGGAAGCAGTCTGGAGTAGGATCCAAAATATACAGGGGTGGAAGACAGATCTGCTCTGAAATTTGAAAGCTAGAAACATAAAAGAAGGAGGGCAAAAAGGGGATTTGAGATAGCCTTTGGCAGATAAGGTTAAGGAAAATCCAAAGAGAATCAACAAGTACATTGAGAGTGCCTTAAAGATCAACAAGGTTGTGTATGTTTGGAACCAGAGGAGATGGGAGAGACACTAAATGAATATTTCACTTCAGTATCTACTGTGGAGAAAGACACAGAAGCGAGGGAACTCGAGGGGAAGTAGGTATTGATGTCTTGAAAACAGTTCATATAACTGAAGAGGAGGTGCTGGTGGTCTTAAAAGATATAAATGTAGATATGTCTCCGGGACCTGATCTAGTATATCCCAGGATGTTGTGGGAACTTAGAGAAGAAATTGCTGGTCTTTTAGCAAAGACACTTGTACAATCTACAACCACCGATGTGGTATCGGAGGACTAGAGTAATAAATACAACTACATTTGGTCAGGCATAATATCTAGGGCATTCGGGAGCTGGTACAAGTACACCTATTTCCCCCCAAAAGTAACAGTTGAACTCCTTACTTCTATCAGTAGAAACAGTGTACATAAATAACAGAATAAAAACCAAAAATGCTGGAGAAACTCAGCAGGTCTCCAGCATCTGTGAAGAGAGAAACAGAGTCAACTTCAAAAATACAGTACGACTCTTCTTCAAACCCTCTGAAGTTCTGAAGATGAATCATATCAGACTCACAACATTAACTCTGTTTTTCTCTCTCCAGCATCTGCAGACCTCACTTTCTCCTCAAAGAGAGAAACAGAGTCAACTTCAAAAATCCAGTACGACTCTTCTTCAAACCCTCTGAAGTTCTGAAGATGAATCATATCAGACTCACAACATTAACTCTGTTTTTCTCTCTCCACAGATGCTGGAGACCTGCTGAGTTTCTCCAGCAAACACCCCAAAGGTCATACTTTGTTCAAGTCAG
Source organism: Chiloscyllium plagiosum (assembly GCF_004010195.1). Classification (NCBI taxonomy): domain Eukaryota; kingdom Metazoa; phylum Chordata; class Chondrichthyes; order Orectolobiformes; family Hemiscylliidae; genus Chiloscyllium; species Chiloscyllium plagiosum. The sequence continues at coordinate 68,213,409 of NC_057722.1, read as the reverse complement.
GTGTACCCCACTCCACCATCCCTGTTACTGGATTAACACCAGCAGGTCCAGGATAAATCCTTAGGGTCAGCATTTATTCCTTCCTCTGGCCTTCCCGGTCCTGATTTAATTGAGTTGAATTTAGGATGATGGAAGAAGATAGGGCGAGTGTCCTCTAAATGTGTGTGCTGTTTGAGTGTAAGTGCCAGACAAAGAGGCATAGCCTCTTCATTAGATATTGCTGACACCATTATCACCAATAAAAATCTGGTGAGTGTCTTTAAGGTTTGACCTCCCTTAAAAACAATGGCCTACACTTAACAGGATCTATAAGACCATAAGACCATAAGACATAGGAGTGGAAGTAAGTCCATTTGGCCCATCGAGTCCACTCCGCCATTCAATCATGGCTGATGCGCATTTCAGCTCCACTTACCAGCATTCTCCCCGTAGCCCTTAATTCCTCTAGACAACAAGAATCTATCAATCTCGGCCTTGAAGACATTTAGCGTCCCGGCTTCCACTGCACTCCATGGCAATGAATTCCACAGGCCCACCACTCTCTGGCTGAAGAAATATCTCCGCATTTCTGTTCTGAAATGACCCCCTCTAATTCTAAGGCTGTGTCCACGGGTCCTAGTCTCCTCATTTAACGGAAACAATTTCCTAGCATCGACCTTTTCCAAGCCATGTATTATTTTGTACATCTCTATTAAGTCTCCCCTTAATCTTCTAAACTCCAACGAATACAATCCCAGTATCCTCAGCCATTCCTCATATGTTAGACCTGTCATTCCAGGGATCATCCGTGTGAATCTCCGCTGGACACGTTCCAGTGCCAGTATGTCCTTCCTGAGGTGTGGGGACCAAAACTGGACACAGTACTCCAAATGGGGCCTAACCAGAGCTTTATAAAGTATCTGCTTTTATATTCCAACCCTCTTGAGATAAGAGACAACATTGCATTCGCTTTCTTAATCACAGACTCAACCTGCATGTTTACCTTTAGAGAATCCTCGACTAGCACTCCCAGATCCCTTTGTGCTTTGGCTTTATTAATTTCCTCACCATTTAGAAAGTAGTCTATGCTTTTATGCTTTTTGCCAAAGTGCAAGACCTCGCACTTGCTCACGTTAAAGTTAAACATCTTGCATGTTTACCCTAGATTTCAGCATCTGCAGTTTTTTTTTGTCTAT
>NC_057722.1:68202955-68211986 GCF_004010195.1 Chiloscyllium plagiosum | reverse complement strand
TTCTAGAATTTTACCAACAACTGAGGTTAAGCTGATTGGCCTATAATTTTCCATCTTTTGCCTTGATCCTTTCTTGAACCAGGGGGTTACAACAGCCATCTTCCAATCATCCGGTACCTTTCCTGACTCCAGTGACTCTTGACAGATCTCAACCAATGCCTCTGCTATTTCCTCAGCCACCTCTCTCAGAACTCTAGGGTGTATCCCATCGGGGCCAGGAGATTTATCAATTTTAAGACTTTTTAACTTTTCTAGCACTATCTCTTTCGTAATGGCAACTATACTCAACTCAGCCCCGTGACACCCTTTAATTTTTGGGATATTGCTCATGTCTTCCACTGTGAAAACTGACACAAAGTACTTGTTAAGTTCTCCTGCTATTTCCTTATCTCCCATCACTAGGCTTCCTGCATCAGTTTGAAGTGGCCCAAAGTCTACAGTCTCTGTTCACAGACATAGGCACCTCCTCCATAAATAGGACTTCAAGGATACAACATGTGGCTGTGCTCACTTTGGTCAACATGATCAACACACTGTAGATGAATGTGGCCTTCAAAAGTTTGTTAAGTGATCAAGGTAATCCAATATTCATACTGTGCAGTGACTTGGCTAACATACTTGACCTAATGGATCCATCATGATCCTATTAATGATGAAACAGGTTCGAGGGGCTGAATGGCCTCATCCTATTCTTAATTCTTAGTCTTCTCCTGTGACGGGCAGACACTCTCTTCCTAGTGGGTGAGGACCCTGTGTCCGCCATCCTTCATGGTTTGTTCCATATAGTTATGGGCTGCTTTCTCCTGCAATGCGGAAGAGAAGGATTGAGTGGGTGATACGGCTGTTAGTGTTGGTGCTGGTGAGGGAACAGTGCTGAGGTACCCCACATGAGTGAGCAAGTGAGCAGTGTAGAGGGCGTGTTAGTGGGTGGAGAGGAGTGCGGAGGTGGAGAAGAAAAGCAATTGAGGAAAGACAGTAAGGTTGACAGAGCATGAGACTTTGTGGAAGGCAGGGATAGAGTGAGTGTGAGGTCCAGTGAGTAGAGTGCAGCACTTACCCTGGTGCAGTGGAGACAGTCATTTTACAGCTGTGCTGGCCATTCTTCCAGAGTGAGATACAGCATTGACCCAGGTGGAATTGCTGGACCAGGCGACCAGGGTCTGGTGGCATGGCCTCCTCTGCTGATCCTGTGGGAAGAGGATGGCCCTGTTCTGGGCCAGCACCTCCAGCTCCTTGGTGGAGAATGGTGACACCACTTTCTCCTTCTTCTCAACCTTCGATGAGCAGGGCAGCTTCAGGATGCCAGTGCTTGGCCAGGTGCGCAGTGAGCCCTTTATACAGGCACCAGGCGTGCCATGTCTCTCAGCAGGTATTCAATGAGTGGCAGGTTGTGCCGTGAATGGTGTGTGGTAGGATGGGGATAGAATTGGCAAAAGGGTATGGTAGAAGTGGGTTAAGGGTGGCATGGTGGCTTAGTGGTTAGCACTGTTGCCTTGCAGTGCTAGAGACCTGTATTCTCCCACTGTCTTCGTGGTTTTCCTCCGGGTGCTCTGGTTTCCTCCCACAGTCCAAAGATATGCAGGTTAGGTGGATTGGCCATGTTAAATTATCCGCAATGTCCAGGAATGTGTAGGTCAGGTGGATTAGCTATGGGAAGTGCAGGGTTACAAGGATGGGGCTAGGTGGCATTCTCTTCGGATGGGCTGAGTGGCCTCTTTCTGCAGTGTAGAGATTGTCTGATTTTAGATAGTTAATGAAGCAAGCTTGGTAAGATGAAGTGAGAGATGTAGCCAGGTCTTGCAGATGGAAACCCTCAGTGACACTGGATGAACCTGACAATTAGCCAAAGGAACATAAGGTTCACTTGCCTGAACCTGAGAATGTCTTGAGGGGGCTGCTTCACAGAGAGAAAACAATTGAGAAAAAAATACGGGCCCAAGTATTTGCTTGGACTTCGAATAGTTTTCAGGCAATACTTGCCTTCTAAATTTACAAAATCAACTGGAAGTGCACTAGACATTTAAAAGACATTTGGACAAGTACACAGACAAACGGGACTAGTTCAGTGTAGGAAACCTGGTCAGCATGGACATGATGGGCTGAAGGGCCTGCTTTTGAACTACTTTTTTTGTTATTCGTAAAGCGGATGAGAGAGCCGCTCGGCCAGCACTTATTGTCCGTCCCAGAGGGCAGTTAAGAATCAACCACATTGCTGTGGGTCTGGAGTCACATGTAGGCCAGACCAGGTAAGGATGGCAGTTTCCTTCCCTAATGGACATTCATGAGCCACAGAGATATTTTTCCCCTGACAATCAATTCATGGTCCCTCTTAATTCCAAATTATGAAATAAATTGAATTCCACTCCCACCGTGATGGGATGTGAACATTTTGGTGTCGTTAGATTAACAGCCCAGTGATAGTACCGTTAGGCCATTGCCTCTGTGTATGATTTTATGAGTCTATAAAGGTAAAAAAAAAACAGCATATAGCACCTGAAAAGGGGGTTCTGCCCTCGAACAAGCAAATCAAGACCCGATGCCAAATGGAGGCCCCCACTGCATTGGTGTGTCCTCTGTCCCCTGCACATACTTCCCCTCCATCCCCTCCTTCACTCAACAACCCCCACCAAGTCAGATTTCCAGCCTCAGTCACCAGAAAGCCTGCGCAGAAATGGATTTCATTTCATTCAAGGTAAAGCCAGATAAACAACAATCAAATTCACACCTCTTTGCCAGGAGTGTGAATGTTGTGCTTGCTTAACTGTTTTGTTTGCATAAAACTGAAATCTGTTGTATATCAATGGAATAAATTACTCTGGTAAATGAGGAAAAATTGGAACTCAGAAAAAATTGTTTTATCCAGAATTTGTTTCAATGTGACTGGTTGATCTGCGGCATTGACTGTAATTACCTCCTGTAATTGCACCTGTTCATGCATGAATAGACCAAACCAGTGAATAGGGATTTCAAAAAAACACATCCGAGTTAAACACTCTGTCAACTGCAGCGGCTGCAGAAATAGGGAATTGTCGATTGCCCCACTCCCCTCCAATGCTAGCTTTCATCTGGAAGCGTACCTTCTCCCTCACTTGTGCTTTCCCCCTCACTTTGATACAAAAAAACTATAAGGCGGGCCCCCTCACTTTCAGTAAATTAAGCCACTGAGCCATCAGGTGGTCTGAATTCAATCAAAAAAAATTTAGATTACCACATTTCGGACGTATCCTGCTTTGATCTGGTTAAGTTGGTCGTACAACAAAGTTTGTTTTAGCCAGCAACTTATCAACCAACACTCATGACAAACTGACAAAAATTATAAGCAGCAACAGAAGTTGCTGGAAAAGCTCAGCGGGTCTGGCAGCACCTGTGAAGAGAAATCAAAGGTAACGTTTTGGGTCTGGTGTCTATTCCTCAGAAGTCCAGCATGGTGGCTCGGTGGTCAACACTGCTGCCTCACAGCGCCAGGGACCCAAGTTCAACTGCACCCCCTGGCGACTGTCTGTGTGCAGTCCGCACATTCTCCCCTGTGTCTGCGTGGAATTCCTCTTAAAGTCCAAAGATGTGCAGGTTAGGGTGGATTTGCCACTCTAAATTGTCCCATAGTGTCCAGGGATGTGGAGTCGAGATGAATTAACCATGGGAAATGCAGAGCTACAGGATGCAGCATATCTGAGTGAGATGCTCTTGGGATGGTCAGTGTGGACTCGATGGGCCAAATGGTCAGCTTCCACACTGTAGAGATTCTATTATTCAAGAACTGCAATATCTGAGTAGTTATGTTGTAACTAAAGTATAACAGTAACGTGTATCCCCCCCTGAATTACTTTCAATTACTGAACGTTTTTAGGGGGGTGAGTTGATGTTTTGAGAGATTGTTTGAGGAACGTTGATGCATCGAAACTTTGCTTGGTCAGGGTTTACTGTGGTCATATGTAATCCTTCGATTATCCAGAATGTTCGATCAACAGCATGCTGCTGTGTGCCATGTTAATGAAAGGTTTGCTGTGCAAACTTAAATTACTGTCCTCCGGCCGCACCCATGTAACTAAATCCCCAGGATAATTCTACGGTCACTTTGAATGATTGTAGACCCAGGCCAAACTCTTCCTGAGGGATAGTATCCAGTTAGAAGGCCAGATTGCAAAATAGCTGCTCAGAGCATAAATCTGATTCAAGCATTTCTAGGGGAGCTATAAGAAAAAAGTTAAAGCCCCAACAAAAGCATGCAAAGTATTTATAAAGACAGGTGGCACAGTGGTTAGCACTGCTGCCTCACAGGATCAGGGACCTGGGTTTGCTTCCAGCCTTGAGCAGCTGTCTGTGTGGAGTGTTCACATTCTCCCAGTGTCTGTGCAGGTTTCCTCCAGGTGCTCCGGTTTCCTCCCACAGTCCAAAGATCTGCAGGTTAGGTGGATTGGCCATACCAAATTGTCCAGCGTGTTCAGCGATATGTGGATTAGCCAAGGGGCGTAAGGGATGTGTCTGGGTGGGATGCTCTTTGGAGGGTTGGTGATGGGTCGAATGGCCTGCTTCCACACTGTAGGGAATTCTATGGTAATCTTTTTAAAAATTCACTCACCAGATCTGGGCATCACTGCCATATATGGGCAATACGGCGTTGCTCTTGAGGTGGTGGTGGTGAGCTGCCTTCTTGAACTGCAACCGTCGATTTGGTTTTGGTACAGGAGATGGAAATGTGTTGTTGGAAAAGCGCAGCAGGTCAGGCAGCATCTAGGGAACAGGAGAATCGACGTTTCGGGCATTAGCCCTTCTTCAGGAATGAGGAAAGTTTGTCCAGCAGGCTAAGATAAAAGATAGGGAGGAGGGACTTGGGGGAGGGGCGTCGGAAATGTGATAGGTGGATAAAGGTCAAGGTGAGGGTGATAGGACAGATTGGGGTGGGGGCAGAGAGGTCGGGAAGAAGATTGCAGGTTAGGGAGGCGGTGCTGAATTTGATGGATTTGACTGAGACAGGCTGGGGGGAGGGGAAATGAGGAAACTGGTGAAATCCGAGTTCATCCCTTGTGGTTGGAGGGTTCCTAGCCGGAAGATGAGGCGTTCTTCCTCCAACCGTCGTTTCGCTGTGGTCTGACGATGGAGGAGTCCAAAGACCTGCATATCGTTGGTGGAGTGGGAGGGGGAATTGAAATGTTGAGCTACAGGGTGGTTGGGTTGGTTGGTCCGGGTGTCCCAGAGGTGTTCTCTGAAACGCTTGGTACAGGATGCCGTTAGGGAGGGAATTCCAGGGTTTTGACCCAGCAACACTGTAGGGATGATGATATATTTCCAAATGAGGATGGTGAGTGGTTTGGAGGGGGGATTTGCAGGTAGTGGTGTTCCAATGCATCTGTTGCCCTTGCCTTTCAAGATGAACAAGGTTATGGGTTTGTAAGGTGATGTCTAAGGAGCTTAGTGGATTTCTGCAGTCCCATTTTATAGATGCTACCCACAGCTGCTTCTGAGAATTGCTGACGGGGGGAGTGGGTGTTTGCGATAAGCAAGTGGGCTGCACTTTTTCCTGGATTTTGTTGAGCTTCATGAGTGTTGTTGGAATTGCACTCATCCAGAAAAATGGGGAGTTTCAGTGAAAATGCCCACTTCTGACCTTCTGATGAAGGGAAAGACAGAGATTGATGAAGCAGCTCAAGGTGTTTTGGCCCAGACACTACACTGAGGAATTCCTGCAGAGATGTCCTAAAGGTTGAGATGCATGATTTCCAATCACCACCAGCATCTTCCTGAGGATTGAGGGCGAAGTATGACTGAAACCAGCAGAGACATTTCTCAAAGATTACCATGGATTTCAGTTTTGCTCAGGCTTTCTGATACCACACTCATTGAAATGTGGCCTTGATATCAAGGGCTGTCACTCTCACCTCACCTCACTCTCACCTGCTCCTCGGATGCTGTCTGGCCTGCTGCGCTTTTCCAGCACCACACTTTTCAACTCTGGTCCCCAGCATCTGCACTCCTCACTTTCACCCTCTGGAATCCAGCTCTTTTGTCCATGTTTGAAACAAGGCAGTAATGATGTCAGGAGCTGAGTTTTCTGGCGGAACCCAAACTGAGCGTCACTGAGCAGGTGCCAATTGATAACACTGTTGATGACACTTTTCATCACTTTACCAACGTTCAAGAGTGTACAGATGGTGCAGTAATTAGCCCAGTTGGATATGTCCTGCCTTTTGGATGAAGAACATACCTGGGCAATCTTCCACATTGTTGGGTAGATGCCAGTGTTGTAACTGTACTGTAACAGCTTGGCGAGGGCAGCGGCAAGTACTGGAGCACAAGTCTTCAGTACTGTTGCCGGAATGTTGTCAGGATCTGAAGCCTTTCCAAATCCAGCTCACCCAACCATTTCTGGATATCATGTAGAGTGAATTGGTTGAAGACTGCCGGGAACTGCTGGAATACACCAACATGAATCATCCACTTGGCACCTCTGGCCAAAGTTTGATGCAAACACTTCAGCCTCACCTTTTGCCTGTATATGCTCACCATTCCTACTGTTGTGGATAATTGTGAAACCTCCTCCTCCATTGAGTTGTTTGATTATCCAGCACCATTCACAACTGGCTGTGGCAGTACTACAGAGCTTTGATCTTGTCCATTGTTTGTGGCTTTGCTTTGCCCTGCCCATCACTTACTGCTTCTGCTGTTTGGCATGTGTGGAGTCTTATGTTGTGTTTGAAGGAACTGATTTTTTAGTTATGCCTGGTGCTGGAAAAGCACAGCAGGTCAGGCAGCATCTGAGGAGCAGGAAAATCGACGTTTCGGGCAAAAGCTCTTCATCAGGATGAAGCACCACTCTAATCTAGACTCTGGTTTCCAGCATCTGCAGTCCTTGTTTTTACCTATGGAACTGATTTTTTTAGTTAAGCCTGATGCTGCTGATGCTTTGCGCTCCTGCATTCTTCATTGAACCATTGATCCCCTGGATTGATGATAATTTATAGAATCACTACATTGTGGAAAGAGGCCACTCAGCTGATTAAGTTTGCACCAACCCTCTGAAGACCATCCCACCCAGAGACATCCCATCCCTAGAATCCCACCTGAGTTTTTTTTCCCATGGCTGGCCCACCTAACCTGCACCTCCCTGGACACAATGGAGCAATGTTTACTGACATAGCCAATCCGCCTAACCTGCATGTCTTCCTACTGTGGGAGGAAACCCACGCAGACACATGGAGAACGTACTAACTCCACACAGACAGTCGCCCGAGGATGGAATTGAACTCAGCTCCCTGGTGCTGTGAGGCAGCAGAATGCCACTATGCCAACCAGCATGACAGCTTCACGTATCTTTATCATAGAATCACAAAAGTCCTCTTTCCACCAAGCCCACTATCGCTCTCTCAGTTTCTTTCAGTGCAAGCATTGTGCTCCCATTGATATTTGTATAACTTGCTTTAAGAGAGCTCACCTTTAAGGACATTATGTGCTGTGTGTACACAATGATGGGACTCTGCCTGACACTTGGCCTGATGTAGACTGCATAGTACAAACAAATTGGTTGGTTTGTTACAATGGGCTGCTTTATACCTTTTCATGTGTTTCACTGTTTTAAATCAATTAACCCACAGAGTTAATCAATCCCTGAGGAAACAGTTATCGTTAAACCAGTATCATTAACATGAGAATCACTACATCTATTGTTTCAGCAGCCAACATAGCAGTAAGAACATTGACAGACTCTCCATCCTTTGTTCTAACCTATTACTCTAACAAGAGTGTGGTGCTGGAAAAGCACAGCAGGTCAGGCAGCATCCGAGGAGCAGGAGAATAGATGTTTTGGGCGTAAGCGTCAATTCTCCTGCTCCTTGGATGCTGTCTGGCCTGCTGTGCTTTTCCAGCACTACACCCTCGATTCTGATCTCCAGCATCTGCGGTCCTCACTTTTTCCTAGTACTCTAACAAACCTGCCTGATTGTCCTGTGGCTCTCTCTGCAGGCCGACCAAGTTGTTTATGGCTGAGGTCTGGTCTCCTTCCTATCAGAAAGATGTTGTGAAACTTGAGAAGTTTCAGAAAAGATTTACAAGTATGTTGCAAGGTTTGGAAGATTTGAACTATAGGGAGAGGCTGAAGAGTCTGGGACTGTTTCCCCTGGACCATCGGCAGCTGAGGGGTGACCTTATAGAGGTTGATAAAATCGGGGGGGGGGGGCATGGATAGGATAAATAGACAAAGATTTTGCCCCTGGAGTCGGGGAACCCCGAAATAGAGGACATCAGTTTAGAGTGAGAGAGGAAAGATATAAAAGAGACCGAAGGGAAAATTTTTTCACACAGAGGGTGGCACGTGTATGGAATGAGCTGGCAGAAGAAGTGGTGGAGGCTGGTACAATTGTAACAGTTAAGAGGCATTTAGATGGGTATATGAATGGGAAGGGTTTGGAGGGACATGGGCCGGGTGCTGGCAGATGGGACTCGATTGGGTTGGGATATCTGCTCGGTGAGGACGGGTTGGACCGAAGGGTCCGTTTCCATGCTGTACAGCTCTATGACTCTATGAATCTATGACAGGGGCATGTCTTCTGCCTGGGAGCAGGTTCCTGGTCTCCAGCTGTCCTCTGAATGCCGTAAAACTCAAGTGTTCCTTTCTCTACCAGCTGCAATGCCAAATTTTGCCCCTGAGTCTAATCTAAGAAGGACACCCACTGAGGTGAAACTGTTGTGATTTCACTGGGTTCCATTCTCAGAGAGGGAGACGGATGTGAGAGACTCTGGCATTGGCCTGTTAACAAAGGTTGGCTCAGTGCCACTAGTACCCACCTGACAGAAGAGGGAATTACATGGGGAAGATGGATCAAAGTTTATGTTGCTGGTGAGCAGTGTTGAATGTCCACAGGTGTCTTCCTGACCAATGTACTTGGATCAACTGTTTTCCAGCTAAATCCACTAATTTCTCCAAGTAGGGAGTGAAGAGCTTGGTGTCCAACAGCAAACGTCCTGGCTCCCTGACCTCCCACCTCACCCTCCCTTACCTCCCACCTCCCGCTCCCTTACCTCCCACCTCCCCCTCCCT
>NC_057722.1:68187339-68202931 GCF_004010195.1 Chiloscyllium plagiosum | reverse complement strand
ACCTCCCACCTCCCTCTCCCTGACCTTCCACCTCCTGCTCCCTGACCTCCCACCTCCCCCTCCCCGACCTCCCACCTCCCCCTCCCTTACCTCCCACCCCCTTACCCGTGACATAATTAGAGTGAGTGGACCTTGAAGTGTGGGGAGACAAATGGAAGATTGTGATGCTTCCTTGTAAAGTGAATGATATGCCATTCCACCAGGTTTCATGTTCTATTGGAGTACTATTTGGCTGCGGCTGATGGCCTGTATTGAATGATAAATCTGTTTGAAACCACCCCATTTAGCACAATAATAGCGCCACACACATAATGAAGGGTGTCCGCAGTGTGAAAACAAGACTTTGCTTTCCCAGGTTTGATCAGATATCATGAGATCTCATGGGGTGCAAAGTTAATATTGAGATCTCCCAGGGAACACATTCCAACCACCACTATGCTACCATCCCTACTTGTGTCTTGCCTATGGAACACACAACATTGTCAGCAATACTGACAGTCATGTCTCGAACTTGGTCTGTTAACGATGATTCTGAGTATGATTATTACTTGAAGTCTGTGAGGTTGCTTTCCCAGTTTGGCATCATCCCCTATCTGTCACTAAGGAGTCCTTTGCAGGATTGACAATGCTGTGTTTGCCAATGTTTTGCTGGATGCTAGGTAGTCTCAGCAGTTTTGTTTCTTTGCCTGGGATTTTTTTTAAGAGTTGGTACAACTGAGTGGCTTGCTCAACCATTTCAAAGAGCAATTAAGAGCCAACGACATGGGTGGCACAGTGGCTCAGTGGTTAGCACTGCTGCATTCCAGCCTCGGGTGACTGTCTGTGTGGAGTTTGCGCATTCTCCATGCGTCTGTGTAGGTTTCCTCCCACAAACTAAAGATGCGCAGGTTACATGGGTTGGCAGGTCTATATTGCCCCATAGTGTTCAGGGATGTGTGGGTGAGTTGGATTAGCTGTTCAAGGGTAGGGGAGTGAATCTGAGTGGGATGCTCTTCAGAGGGTCAGTGTGGACTCAATGGGCTGAATGGCATGTTTCTACATGATAGGGGTTGTATGATTATTGTGAGTCTGGAGTCACATATAGGCCAAACCAGGCCAGAATGCCAATTTCCCTTCCTGAAAGGTCATTGAAGATTCAGTGTCAAAAGTCAAATGTGATCGTGTGGCCATTATTAGACTTTTAATTCTCGATTTATTGAACCTGGGTCCCAAGAACATTACCTGATTCTCTGGATAACTCTGTAAAGGACAATACCACCTGGTTCCTGAAGAAGGGCTCATGCCCGAAACGTTGATTCTCCTGCTCCTTGGATGCTGCCTGACCTGCTGCGCTTTTCCAGCAACACATTTTCAGCTCTGACCTCCAGCATCTGCAATCCTCACTTTCTCCTAAAGGACAATACCACCAAATCATTACCTCCCCCTAAAATGTACCACATTGGTTTGAATGTAATTTATCGCTTATCATGCTGCTGGGTGAACTGGCCTATCAGCCACATACGCTGCATCAGTGAGATTGCTACTTGGTTTATATCTCCCCATGTCCTAAGACATACTTTCAGGTCCAGATGGGTCTCATGATGCTTAGTGATGCTGTTATTGTCAATCTCTGCTCCTTTAAGCTGTTTCAGTGATGGTCTGGGATTCCGCCTGATGGTTTCCATGACTGTTCTCATTGATGTCGGTCTGGGTCTCCCTGAGGCAGCTTCAGTCAGTCTGGGACTCTATGCAGTGTTCGTTTCAGCATCATGGTGGGTCTGGCCCCGGATTCCAACAGGGGAAAGGTAGGTCTGGACCCCAGATCCATGAAGTGGACTAAGTAGACTTTGGCGAAAATGGGTACTGCAGATGCTGGAGATTAGAGAGTCAAGATTAGAGTGGTGCTGGAAAAGTACAGCAGGTCAGGCAACATCTGAGGAGCAGGAAAATTGACGTTTTCAGGCAAAAGCTCTTTATCAGGAATCTGTAAGTAGACTTTGTCTCAAATTCTCTCTTTTTTAATTTCTTTTTGTTTCTGTGTTAATTATATTATTATGGAAGCTTTGTTATTCTGAACTTTTTATTTCTCTGTTTTTCTAATTTATTACTAGGATTTTGTACTTTTTGAAGGTGTGTAATGCTGAACTTAATATTTCTTTATATTTTTAATGCCTTTTTCCTAAGAATTCGTACTCAAGGACCTGTACCTAAGATAGCACTGTAAGTGGTGATTTGTAAACTTTTCATTGTCCTTGCATGAGTATCTCTGACATTAAAGCTAATTCAAAGAGGCTGGGGCTGTTTTCCCTGGAGCGTCGGAAGCTGAGGGGTGACCTTAGAGAGGTTTACAAGATCATGAGGTGCATGGACAGGGTAAATAGGCAATGTCTTTTCCCTGAGGTGGGAGAGTTGAAAACTGGAGGGCATAGTTTTAGGGTGAGCAGGGAAAGTTTTAAAAGAGACTTAAGGGGCAACTTTTTCACACAGAGGATGGTGCGTGTATGGAATGAGCTTCCAGAGGAAGTGGTGGAGGCATTTAAAAGACATCTGAATGGGTATATGAATAGGATGGGTTTAGAGTGATATGGGCCAAACGCTGGCAAATGGGACTAGATTTATATCGGATATCTGATTGGCGTGGACAAGTTGGGGGCGGAAGGGTCTGTTTCCACGCTGTATATTTCTATGACCCTTTGACTCTAATCCAATTTAATTCTTCCAATCGCTTTTGTCAAGATACGATCTACGTATCCATGTTTTTGCAAGTTGAACCCCCATTTTATTTTTAATGAGGTCTATTCTCTGCCAGGTTTAATGTTGAAACCAGGAAGAAATGAGAATGCAATTAGGGAATGACATTTTTAAATGAAAAGAGACACAAATTTGGGACCAGTGTCAGGAGCAGTATATTTTTGACAGTAGACTCATCAGGCTGAATGGTCTTTTCTGTGCTGGTATGATTCTATAAAAATGGGAGATAGGAAGGCGAAAGAGAAAATAGCTTCAGAAAGCAGAGTGGAGAAAGCAAGGGACAATTTGAGGAAAGCAGAATTACGTTCTGAATCAAAAGTAGTTAACCTTTCTCTGAAGATACAGCTTATGATGATTTATTTTTCTGTAGGTCTGTGCTTTTAGATCTATGATGTGGAGTTGCTGTGGTTGGACTGGAGTGGACAAGGTTAAAAGTTACACAACACCAGGTTATAATCCAATAGGTTTATTTGAAATCACAAGTTTTCAGAGCGCTGCTCCTTTGTCAGGTGAAGTCACTTATTTGAAAGCTTATGCCTTCAAATAAACCTGTTATACTATAACCTGGTATTGTGTAAACTCTTAGGTCTAAATGGAGATGATTTTCAAATGGAAAACTTTCAGTCACTTTCCTACCATCTTCTGGAACTGCTGAATGAACATGGCGGAATCTTTTATTTCAAGGAAGACACAGTAAATGTGTTAGTTCTTCTTGCACTGTGTGAGAAATTATTTGAAGCAGAGGGAAATATACATTTTGTGCTCCTGGCAAACAAAATTGTGAATTTGGAACCACGGATTTGTAAAATCGATCGAGCCAGTTCGGTGGTTGGCATGAATGAATTTCAGTCATATTTTGTTTATTTAGTCAAATCAAACGCGCAATGTATTCATGTTGATGTCACATATGTAGGAATTTGAATAATACTCAATGCATAAATAACACAGCTAGCATCCGAATTTCTCAATTTCTGCATCCAAATTTAAAAATCTTACCAGTGGAGTATTTCAGGTGGATAAAACCCATTGCCAATTTATAGAGTTTTTTCACAAATTAATGGCATAAAAATGATCGTCAATTTAAATAGCTTTATTTTTATTCACAGCACAGTCAATTCTACCATCTCTCACTTGTAGGGATCAGGGGAACAGTAATGTAATCCCTGTCTCTGACCCACTCCGTCTCACCAGAGTCTGTAAATTATCCCTCACATTTCTACTTGCAACTTGTATGTCAAAACCTTTAATTTGCAAACATATATTCTATTAATAAACTATCCACAAGTAAATTATGAAACAGTTAAAGTTAAACATTAAATACAATAAAAGTATCACGCTTTTCATTTGAGTATTGTACCCGATGAAGCCTTCATTCAAATGCAAAATTGGAACTTTCACTAAATGTGACCAGAAACTATCTACATTCCAATATGAGCTGTGAGGGGTCCTGTAAGTTTTCAGTCCCTCTGCCCATGATGGCAGAAAGGTTTTAGTTATTGTCCTTTCTCCACTGTACCTTGAGAGTGGCAATTCCATTCTATTGTAGCTCCCTCAGCATGTAGCCCTGGACCTTGGAATGTTCGAGTCATGGTCAACTCTTTACACTGGAAGGTAAAGACATTTCAGGCAGACCAAAGAGCATCATTCACCAAGTTGATAGTCCTCCAGGTGCAGTTGATGTTTGTCTGGATGCAATTGCCAGGAAAGAACACAGAGTCCTGTGTCACAGGGCTGCTTGAGATAAACCCCTTTATAAAGGCACACTCCAGAAGGTGATATGTAATGGTCTGTTTACCACCACAACTGTTCCGAGTGCAGTGTGCTGTAGCAACAGAGAATCTGGGCAGGCACGAAAGATTTGACAGGCCATGCCCCCTTCTCATCACCAACCAATCTACATCTGGGGGCTTGTCCTGGCAATGAGCTATTCTACTAAATAATTTCGAGAAAGTGAGGACTGCAGATGCTGGAGAGTCAGAATTGAAAACTGGGATGCTGGAAAAGCACAGCAGGTCAGGCAACATCTGAGGGGCTGGAGAATCGACGTTTTGGGCTGGAGCCCTCCATCAGGAATGAAGGGCTCACACTTGAAACGTCGATTCTCTTATTATATAACTCCAACAGTCCGTTCAGGGAACTATCCTTTCCTGCCTTTGGGGTAAAATGTATTTTTGGAGATCGAGGTAGCCAAAGGATGAGGCTTGAGCTGAAGCTGCCCAGAAGGGATGACTCAATCCAATTGTGCAACCTTAGAGTGAAAGGAACAGAACGTTCAGTAATGAAGATCCTGTCGAAAGATCTCAAATTTTCCTTTATGTGTTCCTTATTGTTAAACTTGTGAGTTGCCTCTGAATGCTACTCCGATGATTTCACACAGAATGCTCTCACAGTAATAAGACATATGCATAAAGCACCTTCAAATTCATAAACTATTCCAAGGTCCTTCACAATTCAAGATGGCGGCAGCAAAGCAGCAGCTACTGAGCCCATGGCTCGTGCACTTCGCGCACTTTCCTTTTCTTTTTTTTACTTTCGCTTTCTTTCTCTTTTCTTTGAAGTCTTTTACCTTTTTGCCTCGGTTTGTAGTGACATCGGTGATGGCCACGGCGAGAGCAGGCCTTCACGTCAAACGGCAGGTGAAGATGGCGGCGCAGGCCCAGGGAGCAGCAACGTTGAGTAGATGTTGAAGGAGAAGGTGTCCGGCAGCAGGGGCTACAAATGCCAGGGTGAGATGGTTGCAGCCGGAACGTACAGGCCGAGCAGAGATTGCAGGCCTGGGGCTAAGCCTGGGTGCCCAGCAGTGATGATGTTGGCGAATTTGGTCCCAGCGTGGGTCCCCCACGGCACTGGAAGTGGCTGCATCGGCCTGCTGTCAACTCATGGCAGCGATACTGGGGGGGAAGCAAGATGGCGGCAGAGCGCAGTGACTCTTTGTTCCAGTGGAAGCTGAGTTTCAAGACTCATATGATTGTTCCTCAGAACTGGAACTCTGTTCTGCTTGAACAGATCTTCAGTTCTGAAGAAGAGTAATTAACATAACTCTATTTCTCTCTTCACACATGTTACCAGATCTGCTGGGTTTCTCCAGTGTTTCTTTCAGATTTCCAGCATTTTGCCTTTAATCAGCATGGATTTGTGCATGGGAAATTGTATTAAATTAGATTAGATTAGATTCCCTACAGTATGGAAACAGGCCCTTAGCCCAACAAATCCACACTGACCCTCGGAAGAGTAACCCACCCAGAACCATTCCACTACTCTATATTTACCCCTGACTAATCCGCCTAACACTATGGGCAATTTCCCATGGCCAATTCTTTCCCATGACCTGAACATCTTTGGATTGTGGGAGGAAACCAGAGCACCCAGAGGAAACCTCTGAGGAAACCCAAGGAAACCCACGCAGACACGGGGAGAATATGCAAACTCCAAGGTGGGACTCAAACCCAGGTCCCTAGTGCTGTGAGACAGCAATGCTCACCACTGAGCCATCGTGCCACCCCGTATTTGACAAATCTTAGCCATTCACAATCTTTATCAATGAGGTACAGATGTGCAGAGTAATTCTTAAATGGTAAGAGATCAGATTGTATGATGTATCAAGTGGCCTCATCAATAAGCCACAGAAAGATGAAAATCACACAACACCAGGTTATAATCCAAGCAATCGCTTCATCAGGTAACTAATGAGGCAGGATCATAAGACACAGAATTTATAGCAAAAGATCATAGTGTCATGCAATTGATACAATATATTGAACAAAGCTAGATTGTTGTTAAGTCTTTTACCTTTTAGAATGGGTTGCAGGTATTGATTCATTGATATGTAAATCCCAGAACTTGTTTCAAGTTATATTCTCAAGATAATTTAAGGTGCAAAAAGCACACAATCTGGAGGCAGTCAGTCCCTGTGACATTTTATCAATTCTTACTTTGGAAATATAAGCAGTCTGACTCAATATTTGGATACAGACAGACTCGTACCTCACACCTTTAATGCACTGTCTGAGCTGAGATGTCACATTGTTTTTTTTTATTATTTTTCTTTTTTTTAAACCTCCACATTGCTGCCAAACTGCGGTAGTGCTTATTTTTCCCCAGCACCCATGTTGTGTGTGTGCGGGTGTGAGACACAGTGAAAGACACAAAGTGCACGAATTTTTATTCCATTCCCACCACCAGGAAGAAAAAAAACACCCGAGTGGCCAGTGACAAGCAGTGCCCTTCACATCAAAGGGTGATGCTGTGTGATCAAACAGTGAAGGGTTTAAATCAAAATACTATTGGACGGGGAAATTATGCACTCCACTCACTGCGGTGCCCATCTCTCCCCGAACAGCACAAGGGTGTTGGTGGACACCGTGTGCTCCCTCTCCAGAGACACCCGGGCCCTAACGTAACCGCGGAAGAGGGGCAGGCAATCAGCCCTCACGACCCCCCTCCACGGCCCACTGCCTGGACCTGTTGATGGCCAGTTTGGCCAGGCTCAGGAACAGACCCACGAGGAGGTCCTCAAACCTGCCCTCCCCCCTCCGTACCGGGTGCCCAAAGATCAGGAGCGTGGGACTGAAGTGCAACCAAAAACAGAGGAGAAGATTTTTAAGGAAATCGAAAAGGGAGTGCAACCGCCTGCACCCAATATATACATGGTCCACGGACTCCACAGCGCCACAGAACAAGCAGTTGGGCTGGGAGTCCGTGAACCACCGCAATCTGTGGTTGCAGGGGACCGCTGCGTGCAGCACCCTCCACCCCAGATCCCCGAGAGAAAGGGGGAGGACTCCCGCGTAGACAGCCCTCCACTGGGGGTCTCCACCGCCTGGGGGTAAATGGGCACGCCAAGGCGTGTCCGGGTGGTGGATGATGGAGAAGAAGTGGACAGTGTGCAGCAGCAGTTATAGGCCCCTGAATGAGACAAAACTAAAATTCCGGAGGCGGCTCAGGCTGTGGGGCACAGGTTCCCGCAGGAAGTACGGGATCTTGGGGCCAATGTGAAATTCCGTCTGGGCTGGGGTGAGCGCAGACGGGATCCCACTGCACACCTGAGCATCCTCCAACTGGTGCACTATGTCGGGTCCGAGCACCACTGTTTTAAGGCGTCGGATGGCGGTGGCCAAAAACCGGATGTCTTAAGCTCTCAAGGATAGTGGAATCAAGGGTTATGGGGATAAGTCAGGAACAGGATACTGATTGAGGATGATCAGCCATGGTCATAATGAATGGTGGTGCTGGCTCGAAGGGCAGAATGGCCTACTCCTGCACCTATTGTCAATTGTCTATTGTCTATTGTCTATTGTCTACCGCTGTCCTGCTCGCTATGTCCTGCGGCAGCGTCCAGCCCAGGCCCCCGGCACCCAGCACGTCCCCGACCCTGGTCATCAGGAGCAGACCCACGAGGAGGTCTTCAGACCTGCCCTCCCCCCTCCGTACCGGGTGCCCGAAGATCAGGAGCGTGGGACTGAAGTGCAACCAAAAACAGAGGAGAAGATTTTTAAGGAAATTGAAAAGGGAGTGCAAACGCCCGCACCCAATATACACATGGTCCACGGACTCCACAGTGCCACAGAACAAGCAGTTGGGCTGGGAGTCCGTGAACCACCGCAATCTGCGGTTGCAGGGGACTGCTGCGTGCAGCACCCTCCACCCCAGATCCCCGAGAGAAAGGGGAAGGACTCCCGCTTAGAGAGCCCTCCACTGGGGGTCTCCACCGCCTGGGGGTAAATGGGCATGCCAAGGTGTGTCCGGGTGGTGGATGATGGAGAAGAGGTGGACAGTGTGCAGCAGCAGTTATAGGCCCCTGAATGAGACAAAACTAAAGTTCCGGAGGCGGCTCAGGCTGTGGGGCACAGGTTCCCGCGGGAAGTACGGGATCTTGGGGCCAATGTGAAATTCCGTCCGGGCTGGGGTGAGTGCAGACGGGATCCCACTGCACACCTGAGCATCCTCCAACTGGTGCACTACGTCGGGTCCGAGCACCACTATTTTAAGGCGTCGGATGGCGGTGGCCAAAAACCGGATGTCTTAAGCTCTCAAGGATAGTGGAATCAAGGGTTATGGGGATAAGTCAGGAACAGGATACTGATTGAGGATGATCAGCCATGGTCATAATGAATGGTGGTGCTGGCTCGAAGGGCAGAATGGCCTACTCCTGCACCTATTGTCAATTGTCTATTGTCTATTGTCTATTGTCTACCGCTGTCCTGCTCGCTATGTCCTGCGGCAGCGTCCAGCCCAGGCCCCCGGCACCCAGCACGTCCCCGACCCTGGTCACCCTCGCCGCCACGGCCCTCCCCTCCGACAGCCACTCGAACCCGCGAGTACGGAGATGCGGATTCCTGAGCAACGGCTCCCAGACGACAGCCGCTATCCAGCCGGAGGGTAGGCGCGACGCGATTCGACCATGTTCCAGACAGTGATCAGGTCCTGGTAAAAGACAGGCAGCGTCCTGAGAGCGACCTCCAAACCATCACGGTCGACGAACAGGAGCTGCGTGTCATAGTTGAGGTTACTTACCTGGAGGAAAAAATACATTGCCAAGGTGTACCACCTAGGAGGAGGTTCGACGTAAAGGTCTGAAGGCAGAAAGTCACCACCTGAGTGCAAACGCACACCAGCGACTGACCGCCCTCCTCAATAGGGAGACTTGGGACCTGTGCAGTGACCCAGTGCATCCTTTTGTCCAAGAAGAAATCGACCAACGTTCTCTGGATGTCAGCGACAAAGCCAGGAGGAGGGACCAAAGTGACCAGCCGGTACCACAGCATGGCGGCCACCAGCTGGTTTATGACCAGCACTCGACTCCTGTAAGATAGCACTCGGAGCAGTCCTGTCCAGCGGCCTAGGCGAGCCGAGACTTTGGCCTCCAGCTCCTGCCAGTTGGCCGGCCAGGATTCCTCAGCCGGGCTGAGGTAGACCCCCAGGTAGAGGAGATGGGTGGTACTCGAGCTGAACCCCCGTAACTCCTCCGGCAGAGAGTCCACCCGCCACGGACCGAGCAGTAGTCCGGAACATTTGGCCCAGTTGATCCTGGTGGAAGATGGTGCCGAGTACACAGCCTGGCACTCGTGCATCCTGCCCAGGTCAGCCGGGTCCGTGAACGTGAGGAGCATGTCATCGGCATAGGCTGAGAGGACCACCCCCGTGCCCGCGCCATGCAGAAGCAGCCCCGACAACCTCCACTGCAAGAGGCAGAGGAAAAGCTCCATGCACAGGGAATACAGCTGGCCGGACAGGGGGCAGTCTTGACGTACTCCTTTCTCAAAAGGACCCATTAACTTTAACCAGACATTCTGCAGCAATGTACAAAGGTTGGATCCGGGCTATGAACTGCTTCCTGATCCCAAATGCCCGCAGAGTCCAGAGAAGATACTCGTGATCGATCCTGTTGAATGCCTTCTCCTGGTTAAGAGACAGGAAGGTGCTCAGCAGACCAGCCCATCGACAGAAATGGAGCAGGTCTCGGACCAGGTGGACGTTGTCGTGTATCCTCCGGCCCGGGACCGTGTAGGACTGGTCCGGGTGAATCATATGGCCCAGCATGGAAGCCAGGCGAGAAGACAACACCCTGGCGAAAATTTTGTAGTCCGTGCCAAGGAGGGAGACCGGACGCCAGTTCTTTAGAGAACGAAGGTCCCCCTTCTTCGGGGTTTCCTCCCACAGTCCAAAGATGTGCAAGTCAGGTGAATTGGCCATGCTAAATTGCGCGTAGTATTAGGTAAAGGGGTAAATGTAGGGGTATGGGTGGGTTACGCTTCGGCGGGTCGGTGTGGACTTGTTGGGCCGAAGGGCCTGTTTCCACACTGTAAGTAATCTAATCTAAAAAGACAACACCCTGGCGAAAATTTTGTAGTCCGTGCCAAGGAGGGAGACCGGACGCCAGTTCTTTAGAGAACGAAGGTCCCCCTTCTTCGGCAGCCCAGTGCCAAGAAAGGGGCAGCTCTCCGGCAGTTAGACACTCCCCCAAGACCAGTGCGTAGTTGCTCCCCAGGATGTCCCAGAACACCCTGTTGTGAGGTGGACCTCAGACACAGGTTCCCCAGGAGTTGTCAGCGTGGGACAGGTGTCTGTCATGGGATTAGGAGCATAGATTTCGCAAGGATCGACACCACAGGGCGGGGTTCAAGGACCGGGTCAGGGGGTGCGGGTATTCTGTTTGGGGGTGGGCGGGTTGACAGGACAAGGTACAGACACAGGATTGGAGAGGTGGGGGTCAGAATTCCCGGGCCAGAGAGACAATGGATCCAATCCCCAGGCGGGGGGGGGGGGGCTAGGGTTCCAACCACGGGGGTGAGCTTGGCACGTTGTGTCTTCCTCCGTGTCTTCTGTCTGGCTGGACACTCACCCCTCCCTGTCAGAGGCCAAGACACTAATAGCCCCTTGCTTAGCCCCACTGACGCAGCTTGTGGTGTTGTCCAATGGAGGTGGAGTTGGTGCAGCAGCGCTACCTGCAGTTACCGGTGTGGGCTGGGCTGCCTTCTGGGTGAGGCAGTTTTCTCTGATGTGCCCCACCTTAAGGCACAAGTGGCACTGCACGCCATCCACCATCCAGAAGATGCGGTAGGCCGCTGCCTCTTGGAGCCCTCGATGTCATCCTCTGAATCCAGGCAAATGAACACTGACACCAGAAGGAGTAGATGTGCTTGAGGGCAGGGTCCTTCAGACCGAGCTGGAGCAGTTGCACACCTGACCAGATCTCCCCAGAGTTTGGAGATGGGGGAGAAGGAGCTCATTGGTATTAAAGGGCGGGACATGGGAAATCACGACCGTTTGGGCGTGACCTTCAATGGGTTGACGTGTAGGAATGTCCCTCTCACAGTGAGCCCCTTCTGCACAGCCAGGTGGACCACCTGTTCAGTCCTAAGGAAAAATACGGCCTTCCCGTACATCCATGCTTCAGCGACGATGGCCAGTGAGCCGACCACACCGGCCATGGCCTTACTGCAGGCCTCGATGGTCATGGTGGGATGGTAGGCCTTAACTTGCAGGCGTTTAGTCAGGTGCCTGAAGGGGGTTGGGGTTGCAGCCAGGGCTAGAGCAGCCGAGCCTAGGGCAGCGGATGGGGCCTGCCATTTTTGGGCTTGCCATGGCGTGCTGCTGCGTAGCCTCAGAGAATCTCCTCGCATGCAGGCCTCAAGCAACAGTGGTGATCCTGGCATTGGAAGGCCCTGGCAGCAGCAGTACCAGTCCCAGGTGTCGGTGGGGTAGCAATGAGGGCAGGCCCAGACAGCAGCAGCAATAGTCCCAAGTGATGGTAGGGTCCAGGTGGTAGTGATGGAGGTAGGTCCAGGCAGCAACAGTAGCCATCCTTGTTGATGGTGGGCCCCAGGCAGCAGCAACGGAGGCAGGCCCCAGGCAGTAGCAATGGTCTTAAGTCCAGGGGGCCTAAGGTAGGTCCCAGGCAGCAGAGGCAGAGGCAGGCTCCAGGCAGCAGCAACAGGCCCAGGTGTAGTTGGGCCCCAGGCAGCAGCAGCAGGCCCAGGTATAGGTGGGATCCAGGCAACAGCAGCAGTGCTGAGGTGTAGGCAAGGCCCAGGCTGCAGTGGTAGGAGCAGGCCCAGGTTGCAGCAGTGGGAGTAGCTGCTTTTGTAGCTGAACGCAGCTCAAAATAAAGGAAAAACAAACATAAGAAACAATAAAGAAAACCAAACAGAATATCTTCCCTGGAAAAAGGGGTGGGGAGAATGGAAAAGAAACTCTCCTCCTCATCCTCCAAAACCAGAAAGCAACAGTAGCAGGAACACACTGAATGTAGCCCAGCCAGCACAGGGTCATTCCCCTAAACTGTGGGGATTCTAAATCTCCTGGTTATATATTTTTAAATGTTTTTAATTTTTCCCACACTACCGCCTAACCGCGGTAGTGCTTATTTTATCCCCAGCACCCATGTTGTGTGTGTGCAGGTGTGAGACACAGTGAAAGACACAAGGTGCACAAATCTTTATTCAATTCCCACCACCAGGAAGAAAGGGAACATCCAAGTGGCCAGTGACAAGCAGTGCCCTTCACATCAAAGGGTGATGCTGCGTGATCAAACAGTGAAGGGGAGGGCAGGGATTAAATCAAAATAGAGTTGGAGGGGGAAATAATGCACTCCACTCCCTGCGGCCCCCATCTCTCCCTGAACAACTCCAGGGTGTTGGTCGACACCGCGTGCTCCTTCTCCAAGGACACCCGGGCTCTAACGTAACCGCGGAAGAGGGGCAGGCAGGCGGCCCTAATGACCCCTTCCACGGCCCACTGCCTGGACCTGTTTATGGCCAGTTTGGCCAGGCCCAGGAGCAGACCCACGAGGAGGTCTTCAGACCTGCCCTCCCTCCTCCGCACCGGGTCCAAAGATCAGGAGGGTGGGACTGAAGTGCAACCAAAAGCAGAGGAGACAGTTCTCTAAAAACTAAAAAGGGGGTGCAAGTACACATACCCCATATATCCATGATCTACAGACTCCACAGCACCACAGAACAAGCAGTTGGGCTGGGAGTCGGTGAACCACCGCAATCTGCTGTTGCGTGTAGCACCCTCCATCGCCTGGTTATTTTGGTCAGCCAGGGCTCCCTGTTTGCTACGGGTTAACAACCCCAATTAAGGATCTTGTAGTGAATAAAGTCTACCTGGTTCCAATCACTGTAGCCTCCTCAACAGGTAAAGGATATTATCACCAGGCTTGTTCCTAGGATGTCAGGATTGTCCTATGAAGAGAGGTTAGGAAACAGGGCCTAAATTCTCTCCAGTTTCAAAAACGGGAGGTGACCTCATTGAAACTGACAAGTCCTTAAAGGGATAGACAGGATAGATAAAAATAAAATACATTACCTAACCACAACCAGAAAACACAATTTCAAAATGAAAGGGAAGCTACTTAAGATATAAATTAAGAGAATTTTATTTTACTCAGAGGCTAGTGGTAGGATTTCTTTATCCCACAGGCACTCACTGAGCACTCTTAAAGTGAGATTTCTCAATACCACTGATATAAAGAGATACAGTCAGAAGTCACACAACACCCGGTTATAGTCCAATGGGTCTATTTGAAATCACAAACTTTTGGAGTGCTGCTCCTTCATCATCTGACCAAATACCATGTAAAGACTGCAGAAAGCACTTCATAGGGCAAACAGGAAGGAAATTAGCCAGCAGCGTATACAAAGCACCAACTAGCCACCAAGAGACATGACCAGCTATCACTTGTACCCTTACACATGGACAATGGATGACACCAATTCGAATGGGACAATGTATCCACCCGAGGACAAGCCAAACAGACACATGCACAAGGATGCCGGGAAGCCTGGCACTCAATCCGGAACTCCATTAGCAAACATGTAGAGTAGCGGACCAAATCTTAGTGTTACTGTCACGTTTAGTCACGTGAGTTTTAATACCAGCGATTTTATAATTCTGGATTAATATAATAACTAGAGCCTTTACATTTGAATATCTTCATTACTGTAATGCTAGGATACATTACAGCACTAGTGTGAGGTGAAAATCGACAATCCCAGATTTTCCTGACAGTATTAGCAATATAAAATATTCCGTATCCTTAACCCAGGGGATACTGAGTGGAATTGGAGCATTTCCATAGCCCTGTCCCCCTCATCCTTGAAACTTCCCACCTTATCTCAACTTCCCACCTTATCTCAACTTCCCAAATCTCCACACATTTTACCTTGAACTCCACGTCGGAATCTCTCCAATCCAGTGTCTCCACCCATGTCACTGCAACAGAAGTATTCTAGTAACTGTCACAAACACCACCCTATACAATCTGTGAATAAAGGTAAGCTACCCATCCTCATCCTTCTCAATTTAACTGTATTGTTTGACATTGTTGACCGTTCTCTTCTGACCTCTGACCTCTCACCATCATTGTCCAGTTGCATTGGCCTAGTTGCAGTCATATACATATTTCAGTTTTTGCTCTTCATGCATTAGCAATGTTATGTCTGATTTTCCCCTCAAAGATCCATCCTTGGCTCCCTAATATTTTCACTAACATTTGCTTCTTGGCAACAACACTCAAAACCACATTGTTAGTTCGAAAATGTGTATCCAATGGCGTCCTGCTCTACCTTACCACCGCTCCTTCTGATTCCTCTACTGACATTAATTATAGACAATAGACAATAGGTGCAGGAGTAGGCCATTCTGCCCTTTGAGCCTGCACCATCATTCATTATGATCATGGCTGATCATCCTCAATCAGTATCCTGTTCCTACTTTATCTCCATAACCCTTGATTCCACTAGCCTCCAGGTTTAAATTGGTTGATGGAGTGCCTATGAAGCAGGCTACTTGCCTCGTCACCCATCAGCGGAA
Source organism: Chiloscyllium plagiosum (assembly GCF_004010195.1). Lineage (NCBI taxonomy): Eukaryota > Metazoa > Chordata > Chondrichthyes > Orectolobiformes > Hemiscylliidae > Chiloscyllium > Chiloscyllium plagiosum. The sequence goes on along the minus strand of NC_057722.1, from coordinate 68,187,886 downwards.
ACATGTTTCCTGCCTCCAGAGTGTCCAATCCTTTAGTAATCTTATACGTTTCAATCAGATCCCCTCTCAGTCTTCTAAACTCAAGGGTATACAAGCCCAGTCGCTCCAATGTTTCAACATACGATAGTTCCACCATTCCAGGAATTGACCTCGTGAACCTACGCTGCACTCCCTCAATAGCCAGAATGTCTTTCCTCAAATGTGGAGACCAGGAACTACACACAGTACTCCAGGTGCGGTCTCACCAGGGCTCTGTACAGCTGCAGAAGAACCTCTTTGCTTCTATATTCAATCCCTCTTGTTATGAAGGCCAGCATACTATTAGCTTTCTTCACTACCTGCCGTACCTGCATGCTTACCTTCATTGACTGGTGTACAAGAACACCCAGATCTCTTTGTACTGCCTCTTTACCTAACTTGACTCCATTTAGGTAGTAATCTGCCTTCCTGTTCTTGCCGCCAAAGTGGATAACCATACATTTATCCACATTAAACTGCATCTGCCATGCATCTGTCCACTCACCTAACCTGTCCAGGTCACCCTGTA
>NC_057722.1:68171787-68187154 GCF_004010195.1 Chiloscyllium plagiosum | reverse complement strand
GACTTTATCAAAGGCTTTCTGAAAGTCCAGGTACACTACATCTACTGGATCTCCCTTGTCCTTCTTCAGAGTTACATCCTCAAAAAATTCCAGAAGATTAGTCAAGCATGATTTCCTCTTCATAAATCCATGCTGACTCTGACCTATCCTGTTACTACTATCCAGATGTGTCGTAATTTCATCCTTTATAATAGACTCCAGTATCTTTCCCACCACTGAGGTCAGACTAACTGGTCTATAATTTCCTGCTTTCTCTCTCGCTCCTTTCTTAAAAAGTGGTACAACATTAGCCATCCTCCAATCCGCAGGAACTGATCCTGAATCTATCGAACTCTGGAAAATAATCACCAATGCATCCACGATTTCTCGAGCCACCTCCTTCAGTACCCTGGGATGTAGACCATCAGGCCCCGGGGACTTATCAGCCTTCAGACCTAACAATCTCTCCAACACCAAATCCTGGCAAATATGAATTCCCTACAGTTCAGATCGTTCAGCCACTATTATCTCTGGGAGATTGTTTGTGTCTCCCCCAGTGAACACAGATCTGAAGTATTCAGATTATTGATCTGAAACCCATGGTAATGGATCAGCAGAAATGTTCACTCAGTACTCATTGAGCTGAGCAAATCCATTGCGTTTGTTCCCTGCCAGACATTCCATTTTGCTCCAGCTGAAGCTGAACTAGTTTGTAACCTTGGCATCACATTAGAATCGAGGTGAGCTTCGGTCCACATATTGGCACCACCAGAGATAGCATCCATTTACATCTCCAGACGTTCATCTCTCTTTGTCACTCACCCAGCTTATCTTCTGCTGAAATTCTCATTCAAGATCTCATCACCTCTAGACCAGACTATTCCAATGGACTATTGGCTAGACTCCAACAAAGAACGACACAGCACAGGAACAGGCCCTTCGGACTACCAAGCCTGTGCTGACACATGCGGCCTTTCTCCATGTTCTGTACTCATCCATTCCCTACCCATTCATATGTCTGTCAAGATGTTTCCCAACCATTGCTATTGTACCTGCTTCTAACACTTCACCCCAGCAACACATTCCAGACATTTACCAGCAGCTGCATCAAAAAAATTGCCTTTCACATCTCCTTCAAACTTTCCCCTTTTACCTTCAACCTAACAATTGGCATTTCTAACTTGGGAAAAACGCTCTGACCATCCATCTATCCAGGCCTCTCACAATGTTGCAAATTTCTCTCAGGTTGCCCCTCAGGCTCTGATGTTCAACTTCCTACACTTCATAAAGCCAAGGTATTCCAACTTTCTGCTACCTATGTGTTAGCTTCTGTATTCATCAATCTATGTTGACTATTGGTTAAACAAAAAATAGATCATTACTTTAAAATTCACATCCTTGTTTACAAATCCCTCCACCGCTTGATTCCTCTCTCTCTCTCTCTGCCCTTCAAAGCTCCAAAATAGTGCACTCTCCCAACTCTGGCCTCCTGATCTCTGATTTTAATCATTCTGTAATTAGCAGGCTCATCTTTGCACCAAAACTAAGCTTTGGAATTTCTTTTCGAAACCTTTCCACTTTGCTGCTTTGTGCAATTAAGGAATTCCTCACAATATATGCCTGACTGGATTTTCTGTCTTCTACTCTAATATTAGATTACTTACAGTGTGGGAAAAGGCCCTTCGGCCCAACAAGTCCACACCGACCCTCCAAAGAGCAACTCACCCATACCCCTGCACCTAACACTACGGGCAATTTAGCATGGCCAATTCACCTAACCTGCACATTTTTTCTTTGGACTGTGGGAGGAAACCGGAGCACCCAGAGGAAACCCACGCAGACACAGGGAAGATGTGCAAACTCCACACAGACAGTTGCCTGAGGCGGGAATTGAACCCAGGTTTCTGGTGCTGTGAGGCAGCAGTGCTAAGCACTGTGCCACCGTGCCACCCTAATGTAGCTTATTACCTCATGTAGCTTGGATATAAATTTTGTTTCATACCATGCCTGCAAAGCATCTTGTGATATTTTACTGTGCCAAAGGGCTATACCATTAAAAGTTGTTGTTTCTGTTGAATGCTAGCAGATGACTTGAAAGAGTGGAGAGTAGGATGTATCCAGGGATGGGAGGGACTTAATTACAAGGTTGTGTTGGAAGTGCACAAGGGGAATTCTTCCTGGAGAAAACAGAATTGAATAGCGATTTGATGAAGATTTATAAGATTATGATGGCCTTAGATGAGGTAGACAAGAAAAATACCCTTTCCGTTAGTCATTGGTACAAGGACTAAGAGACAAGAGATTTGAAATTTCAAACAAGACATCCAGGAGGAATGAGAGGAAGATGTGTTTTGTACAGCAGGTGGTTATCACCTGAATCCAATGCATATGTGGGTGATGAAAGGGGATTTCAAAAGGATGGGATACAGAGATCGATCAGGACAGTGCAAATGGTTGGATTGAAGTATGGGGAGCCAACACGGACTCTACGGGCAAACGGTTTCTATGTCAGAAATGATCCTATGACTCTTTGATTCCAATTCAACACCAATTATGTTCCTACCCCGTCTTGCATCATTTATTTACCAATATTGGAACACTCTAAATATTTTTTATGTTCTGAAGTGAAGGTGGAATTCACCATAGACCCAGAAGATAGCCCTTCCCTCACCTCATCCCAGATCCAGCCCTCCAACTCGGCATTGCCCTCTTGACCTGTCCTACCTGTCCATCTTCTTTCTCACCTATCCGCTCCAACCTATCACCATCACCCTCCACCTTCATCTACCTATCACATTCCCAGCTACCTTCCCCCCAGCCCCACCCCATCATGTATCTCTCAGCCCCTTTGCCTTGGGCCTTGCCCCCCACCACCCACATTCCTGGTAAAAAGCTTATGCTCGAAACATTGACTCTTCTGCTCCTCAAATGCTGCCTGACTGGCTGTATTTTTCCAGACCATACTTTTTGACCCAGAGGATCATAGACACCTCTCTCAGTATAGACGACTGGTGGTGAGTTAAACTCTCAAGGGTCACCATGCCTCAGATGAGGGGCAGGGTTAAGAGGTAGGGCCATCGTAGTGCTCTCAGCCATTATACAATGGAATCTGCAGTGCTGGCATCATTCTTATTGCAAACCAGCCACCCAGCCAGGAACAGTGCCATCACCCAGGAACAAACTCAAACCAGTAAGCAGCATTTTAAACAGGCCATTGTGAAATGATGTTGTTGCACATATATTGCTATACATCTGTTCTTCATCCTGTATTGTCATTGTGATAAAAGAATGCCTTCACCCAATTGTTTTCTACGTTTACATCCGAGGAGCTGGGCTGAAAAATGTGAAGCCCTTCTTCAGGAATCCCGAAATGGGCTTATGCCTGAAACATCGATTCTCCTGCTCCTTGGATGCTGCCTGACCTGCTGCGCTTTTCCAGCAACACATTTTTCAGCTCTGATCTCCAGCATCTGCAGTCCTCACTTTCTCCTAGTTGATCCAAAGAGCTGACCCAGGTATGATTGGCAGAATGGCCTCTTTCTGTGCTGCATGATTCTGTGAATTTGTTCTTCCACATAATCGTAAAATTGTGGAACGCCTCAATTTTCTTCATCAAACAGCAAGGAAGTGGTAGAAATTCAAATGCATTCGTTATATTGCCTTCTCGTGAAGCTTTTGCAAACTTGGCTAAACTATGGCTCTTGGATTTGGACCCAGAATGCATAAACGAAAGAACAAATAACAGGATCCAGGCTGTAGAATTCTGTTCATTTCCCACTCAGTTTTCAGATGCTGAGTTGAGAGTGGCATGGAGTGGATTTGCATGCACGGACAATCAGCATAGAATCCCTACGATGTGGAAGCTGGCCGTTCAGTCCATCAAGTCTACACCAACCATCTGAAGAACATCCCACCCAGACACACCTCCTACCCTATCCCTGTAACCCTGCATTTCTCATGGCCAATCCACCTAACCTGCACATCTTTGGATTGTGGGAGGAAACCAAAGCAAACCCACACAGACACTGGGAGAATGTACAAACGCCACACAGTCTCCCAAGGGTGGAATCGAACCCGGGTCCCTGCTGCTGGTGAGGAAGCAGTGCTAACCACTGAGCCACCTTAAACCTACATCGTTGAGAGATGCCATTCTTTAGTGACAAAGAGCTGGATTTTCTTCCATTTTCTGAGACATAAGGTCTGAATTTTCCCATTTTCAGAAGCGATTTTGGCCAGTGAGATTCGGACTCAGAACAACTCTTCTTAGGCAATCTTCACCCGATTAGTTCTATAACCAGGCTCTTGTGTGGCTTTCCCGGGGGGAGTCCGATGGTCATAGAACATAGAACATAGAAAAATACAGCGCAGTACAGGCCCTTTGGCCCTCGATGTTGCACCGATCCAAGCCCACCTAACCTACACTACCCCACTATCCTCCATATGCCTATCCAATGCCCGTTTAAATGCCCATAAAGAGGGGGAGTCCACACTGCTACTGGCAGGGCATTCCATGAACTCACGACTCGCTGAGTAAAGAACCTACAACTAACATCTGTCCTATACCTACCACCCCTTAATTTAAAGCTATGCCCCCTCGTAATAGCTGACTCCATACGTGGAAAAAGGTTCTCATGGTCAACCCTATCTAAACCCCAATCATCTTGTACACCTCTATCAAGTCACCCCTAAACCTTCTTTTCTCCAATGAAAACAGCCCCAAGTGCCTCAGCCTTTCCTCATACGATCTTCCTACCATACCAGGCAACATCCTGGTAGAACATAGAACATAGAACATAGAACATAGAACATGGAAGAATACAGCACAGTACAAGCCCTTCGGTCCTCGATGTTGCGCCGATCCAAGCCCACCTAACCTACACTAGCCCACTATCCTCCATATGCCTATCCATGCCCGCTTAAATGCCCATAATGAAGGGAGAGTCAACCACTGCTACCTTAATTTAAAGCTATGCCCCCTTGTAATAGCTGACTCCATACGTGAAAAAAGATTCTCACTGTAGACCCTATCTAAACCCCAATCATCTTGTACACCTCTATCAAGTCACCCCTAAACCTTCTTTTCTCCAATGAAAACAACCCCAAGTGCCTCAGCCTTTCCTCATACAATCTTCCTACCATACCAGAATTCAATTCCTCTACCAATAAAAGCCAGTACGCCATATGCCTTCTTCACCACACTATTTACCTGGGTGGCAACTTTCAAAGATCTGTGTACATGGACACCAAGATCCCTCTGCTCATCCACACTACCAAGTATCCAACCATTAGCCCAGTACCCCATCTTTTTGTTACTCTTACCAAAGTGAATCACCTCACACTTAGCTACATTGAACTCCATTTGCCACCTTTCTGCCCAGCTCTGCAGCTTATCTATATCCCGCTGTAACCTGACACATCCTTCCTCACTGTCAACAACTCCACCGACTTTCGTATCATCCGCAAACTTGCTCACCCAACCTTCTAACCCCTCCTCCAGAAGGCAGTAAGTGCTTGTCACTCCCTACACATTCCAGTTTTCAAGACCCTGGCACCATGTTTGAGGCCCAGCTACACCTTCGATTCAGAGGGGCAGTGGAGATTCACCAGGGAGTTGTTTGGGATGAAGCATTTTAGCGATGAGGGGAGTTTGGGTTAGCTCAGGTTGTTTTCTTTGGAGCAGAGAAGATTGAGAGGGGAATCTGATCGAGCTGGATCAGGTTATGAGAGACATGGACAGGGTGGATGGAAAGCAATAGTCAAAGGGTCAATAATAAAAGGGACGTAATTTTAAAATGAAAGACAGGAAGTTGAGAGGGGATTTGAGGAAAATCTTTCTCACCCAGGAGAGGGAAGCTGGAATGTCTTGCCTGGGAAGGTAGTTGAGGTGGGAAAGTTCACAACTTCTCAAAAGTACTTGAATGAGCATGAGAAATGTCAATAATATTCAAGGCTATGGGCCTAGTGCTGGAAAGTGGGTTTAGTGTAGATTTAGTGTACTGTCGGTGGCATAGATTTGATGGGCTGAAAGGCCTCTTCTGTAGCATATGATTGTATATGAAAAACTACAGTAGGAAATGATCCTCACTCTTCAACATTCAATTCATGGAGGAAATGGGAGCTCCCCCCTCAGTTTGCAGGGAAGGGCTGGGAGATGTTGGTGGGCAGGATGCTGGAGAGGAGAGCTATTCTCCCAGCTGACCAGCACAGGAGATCACTCCAGCAGGCACTGCCAGCCTGGACACTCGTTGCATCCTGTCTCAGTGTTGTGTCGTGGGTGAAAAAGGGTGCCCAAAAGTGCAGCGAGAGGTCAATGACCTTTTGTGCTGTGCAAGCGTAAGTCACTACCTTCTCTCCACTACTTCACACTCTCAGGGATACCACTCACTCCAACTCTACCACTGCACATGGCTCTCAACAAAGGTCATGGACTACAACTCTTAGTATTGCACACGTCACACCCATTCAACAGCTCTCACTCATCCCTTCCTCCCAAACTACCTACTCTTCTGCCCACTGCACTTCCAACTCAATCACTCCTCTACTGGTATTCTCAATCCCACCCTTTGTCTCACTGCAGGAATAACTGGCCCACGCCCTCTCTAACACTGATGGCTCAACAACACGCTGACTCAGCTACTTGTCATGCTGAACTTTTAACATGTGACCTGCAGGAGTGACCATGGTCCTGATCTCCAAACTGCAGGGACACAGTTGCCTGGACTCTGATAGGACCACAGGGACCAGATTAACTACAGCTAACCCCCCACTTCCTGGCACCTGGACAACACTACACTCTCTACAACCCAAGGACGATCACGCAAATTGCTTTGTTAGAGATAGCATGGTGTGTCCAATAGCTATCCCAACCTCCTGCTTCTCGAAGAGCATCCTATCAACTGGAATATTGAGTTTCCTGATGAAGGGCTTACACCCAAAACGTCAACTCTCCTGCTCCTCGGATGCTGCCTGACCTGCTGTGCTTTTCCAGCAACACACTTTTTGACTCTGACTCTCCAGCATCTGCAATCCTCGCTTTCTCCTGGAATATTGAGTTTGGCAACCAAGGAAGTAGCAGCCCTACCAATGCTAATGATAAATGGAAAAGGGTGAAGCAGAAGGTGTCAATGATTCAAGATGGTGGAGTTTCCCATCCAGAGGAAGTTGAAGTTATGGACAAACTCAAGAAAGTATTTGACGTGGAACATGTTGGAAATGGTGACCTTGAAGCTCAGTCAAATCACCCTCCAATACGGCACTGCCCTCTTGACCTGTCCCACCTGTCCATCTTCTTTCCCATCTATCCAGTCCACCCTCCCTGCTGACCTATCACAATCACCTCCCACCTATCACCATCCTAGCTACTTTCACCCCCACCATTCCCTTATTTATCTCTCAGCTCTACTCCCCCTCCACATTCCCGATGAAGAGCTTACGCCTGAAATGTTGACTCTCCTGCTCTTCAGATGTGTCTGACCAGCTCAGCCTTTTCTGCGCCGCACTTTTTGACTCTGACTCCCCAGCACCTGCAGTCCTCGCTTTCTCCAAATTATCTGACAGTGTCAAAGAAATTCATGACCCGCTGACAATACCTCAAATTGAAGCGACCGCTATGCTGCTTCTGACGGGCAGCTTCTTGAGAGATGGAGCTGTTTGTAAGAATGTGAATGTGGCTGAGAGCAACCTTTGTCATCATCTCACTACTCACCCTGGCGACCCAGCCACAAGTAGCATCACACTTTAGCAATGCCTCCCCAGCTGCCCTCCTGAAGGTTGTCCAGGAGAGTACAGAAGATTTTTTCTCTAAGGATGACAACACAAGAGGTCATGCCGAGGTAACTTGGACAGAGCGATAGGGGACCCCAGAGATTCCAGTTCTAGTCTCACAGGGGAAGAATGATCAGCTGCACTATGTTAAAGTAGGTATCACTGTTTACTCAACACTTCATGCTCAAATGAATAAGAGTTAGCATTGTAAGGTTACCATAGCAAAGACTGTCAGACGGGATCTTGGATCCATCACATGCCTCATGTATAATTAATGTCTGTCAATTCATCGCACCTATCAACGTAACACTACTGGCATCACTGTGGTACTGCTTCCACACATATGCCAAGGTTCACACTTAAAACATCAAAGGAGCTACAAACTTAGCAGCTCAACTACCATCAGGTCACTGAGCTTGGAGAATGTACTCATCTCAGAGCTGTTCACCAAAGGCTTGTGTGGGTCAAAGATACAAGCACAAAAGCTGGCCTTGGGAGTTGAGCTCCCTTTTAAGCTCCATCTGCCTTGCTCTGGTTTACTGGCATCAGCAAAACAAAATTTACCCAAGATCCTCAGGCAGCACCTTCCAAACCCATGACCACTTCAATCTAGAAGGACAAGGTCAACAAATACAAGGGAACATCACCCCTCTATGCCACTGACCATCCTGACTTGGAAATATATTAGAATTAGGTTTATTGTTTATTGTTATGTGTACTCAAATTACAAAAGAACAGGAGTACACCAAAATGTGTACGATGTCACTAACACGGCACCATCTTAGGTACAAAGTACCTTGGTACAAATCTTACTGACTGAAACATAGAGAAAATCAAGAAAATCTTTCCACGACATGGCAAATATACATAGGATAAGTTGAAGGGCTTCAGCGTGATCCGACCAAGTGCCACCCATTCCTAAACAGTAGCTAACTTCCCACTGACCATCCCCACTCCACTCCAGGCCCACTGACCGTCACCACTCTGCTCTGCATTGGGTCACTGGCCATCCCCACTCCGCACTGGGTCACTGACCATCCCCACACTGATCCGGGTCACTGACTGTCCCCACTCCACTCCAGGTCACTGGTCATCCCCACTCTGCTCCGGGTCACTGACCGTCCCCACTCCACTCCGGGTCACTGACCGTCCCCACTCTGCACTGGGTCACTGACCATCCCCACTCCGCACTGGGTCACTGACCGTCCCCACTCTGCACCGGGTCACTGACCATCCCTACTTTGCACTGGATCACTGACCATCCCCACTCCGCACTGGGTCACTTACCAACCCCACTTCACTCCGGGTCACTGACTGTCCCCACTCCACTCCGGGTCACTGATCATCACCACTCCACTCTGAGTCACTGGCCATCCCCACTCTGCTCCGGGTCACCACCGTCCCCACTCCGCACTAGGTCACTGGCCATCACCACTCCACTCTGGGTCACTGACCATCCCCACTCCGCACCGTGTCACTGACCGTCCCCACTCCACTCCAGGTCACTGGCCATCCCCACTCTGCTCCGGGTCACTGACCATCCCCACTCCACTCTGGGTCACTGACCGTCCCCACTCCGCACTGGGTCCTTGACCATCACCACTCTGCTCCGGGTCACTTACCGTCCCCACTCCACTCCAGGTCACTGGCCATCCCCACTCTGCTCCGGGTCACTGACCATCCCCACTCCACTCTGGGTCACTGACCGTCCCCACTCCGCACTGGGTCCCTGACCATCACCACTCTGCTCCGGGTCACTGACCGTCCCCACTCTGCTCCGGGTCACTGACCATCCCCACTCCACTCCGAGTCACTGACCGTCCCCACTCTGCACCGGGTCACTGATCATCCCCACTCCGCACTGGGTCACTGACCGTCCCCACTCCACTCCGGGTCACTTACCATTCCCACTCCACTCCAGCCCCACAGACCGTCCCCACACCACTCCAGGTCACTGACCGTCCCCACTCCACTTCGGGTCACTGACCATCCACACTAGGCACCGGGCCACAGACCATCCCCACTCCGCACTGGGTCACTGACCATCCCCACTCTGCTCCGGGTCACTGACCATCCCCACTCCACTCCGGGTCACTGACCGTCCCCACTCCGCACTGGGTCCCTGACCATCACCAATCTGCTCCGGGTCACTGACCGTCCCCACTCTGCACCGGGTCAATGATCATCCCCACTCTGCACTGGGTCACTGATCATCCCCACTCTGCTCCGGGTCACTGACCATCCCCACTCCACTCCGGGTCACTGACCGTCCCCACTCTGCACCGGGTCACTGATCATCCCCACTCTGCACCGGGTCACTGACCATCCCCACTCCACTCCGGGTCACTGATCATCCCCACTCTGCACTGGGTCACTGATCATCCCCACTCTGCTCCGGGTCACTGACCGTCTCCACTCCACTTCGGGTCACTGACCATCCCCACTAAGCATCGGGCCACAGACCATCCCCACTCCACACTAAGCATCGGGCCACAGACCATCCCCACTCCACTTCGGGTCACTGACCATCCCCACTCTGCTCCAGGTCACTGACCATCCCCACTCCACTCTGGGTCACTGACGGTCCCCACTCCACTCCGGGTCACTTACCATCCCCACTCCACTCCGGGTCACTGACCATCCACACTAGGCACCGGGCCACAGACCATCCCCACTCCGCACTGGGTCACTGACCATCCCCACTCCACTCTGGGTCACTGACGGTCCCCACTCCACTCTGGGTCATTTACCATCCCTACTCCACTCCGGGTCACTGACCGTCCCACTCCACTCCGGGTCACTTACCATCCCCACTCCACTCCGTGTCACTGACCGTCCCCACTCCACTCCGGGTCACTGGCCATCCCCACTCCACTCCAGGTCACTTACCATCCCCACTCTGCTCCGGGTCACTGACCATCCCCACTCCACTCGGGGTCACTGACCGTCCCACTCCACTCCAGGTCACTGTCCGTCCCCACTCCACTTCGGGTCACTGACCATCGCCACTAGGCACCGGGCCACAGACCATCCCCACTCCACTTCGGGTCACTGACCATCCATACTAGGCACCGGGTCACTGACTGTCCCCACTCTGCACTGGGTCACTGACCATCCCCACTCCAATTCGGGTCACTGACCATCCCCACTCCGCTCTGGGTCACTGACCGTCCCCACTCCAGGCCGCTGGCTATCCCAGCTCTGCTCGAGGTCACTAGCCACCCCTGCTCCACTCTCTCAGCATCACTGGGTCAAAATTCTGGAATTCTCTCCCTAAGGCCACTTGGGCCCACCTACAGCACATTACAGAAACGACATAATTGCTTTGGAGCAAGTACAGAGAGGATTTCCTAAACTGTTGCCAGGGCTGGAGAACTGAAGAATGAAGAAGAGATAGGAGAAGCTGGGGTTGTTTTCCTCAGAACTGAAAAGGCTGAGGGGCGACGTGGTTGAGACGTGCAAAATGGTCAGGAGTAAAGATAGAGTAGACAGGAGGAACCTGTTTCCCTTGGCACGGAGTTCAAAACAAGGTAAATGGCAGAAGGATCAGTGGGGACATAAGGAAAACCTTTCTTAAGCAGAGAATTTGCTGTCTGAGTTAGTGATTGAGGCAGAGACTGTAAAGTCTGTTAAAACGTACCTGGATCTGTACCGTAAATGCCGTAAGCTGCAGGGCTATGGGCCATGTGCAGGAAGGTGGGATTAGAAAGAGCTTCTGGGTGACCTTGAGTCGACATGGACAAGATGGCTTGAAGGACCCCCTCCCCAACCTGCTGTATCATATGTACAGACAAGAAGGCAGCTCCCCATCACCTTCTCAGGGGGCAGCAAAGGATGGGCAACAAATGCTGGCCCAGTAAGAGATGCCCACATCCCATGCCCACATGGGTAAAAAGAGCCAGTGTCAGGTCCTCCCTTGAGGAGGCTTGGTTGTCCTCCTGAAGCTTAACCTACAACATTGTTTAACAATAACAAGCCAGACTGCATATGACTGAGACATCTTGTGAACTGATTGACATTGAGAGACCTCACCCCAACACTGCAAGCATTTACACCAAAGAAACCCACCATGGTTGTGAAGGAGGTGAGTCACTGAAGGTATTGGTACTATCTGGAGCCTGGATGAAGACGTATGTCCTGCTAGGTACATGTCCCCTATATATATGTCGGAATTGTTGACACACATTTCTCATTTTGGGTTAAAGAGATTGCGCCTGTGAAGTTAATTTCAGCAGGCGGAAGTTTTAAGGAGTATTATTGACGAGCTAACAAATTCAAAGTACTTGCTCAAACTTGGGAAAACCCAGCCCAAGAACTTAAACTTTAGCTGACCTTTATTGCAGTGGGGACGGAGGCTTTGTTAAAAACTATACACAGTGCTAGTCAAACCACAGCTGGAAGACTGTAAACAGTTTTAGGCTCCATTCTCTAAGTAGCGATATGCTGCCATTGAGGCAGTCCAGAGGAAGTTCACCAGGCTGATCCCAGATCTGGAGGGATTGAATTATGAAGAAAGGTGGGGTAGGTTGGCTCTGTGCTCACTGGAATTTAGGAGAATGAGTGGTGACCTCATTGAAACATGGAAGATTCTAAGGGGTAGATGCTTCCCCTTGTCAAGGATGAGAAGGCATCATCTCAGAATATGGGGCCACTCATTTAATACAAAGATGAGGAGGAATTTCTTCTCCCAGACGGGTGTGAATCTGTGGAATTCTTCACCGCAGAGGGTTGTCAAGATTGGGTCATTCAGTATATTCAAGGCTGAGACAGACAGATTTTTAATCAGGAAGGAAATCAAGGGTTATGGGGAAAAAGCAGGAACCTGGAGTTGAAGATTATCAGACCAGCCATGATCTCAGTGAATGATAGAGCAGATTCGATGGGCTGAATGGCCAATCCTTGTCTTTATCAGTTATGATTTTCTGATCTTATAGCCTATTCTGCTTTCTAACCTCTCTCTGGGTAAAAGCTTTTCTACTGAATTCCTAGCTGTGTGTATGAGAGTTTATATGTATCAGGCCACCTATTTCTGACGTGCAAAACAAGAGGAAGTATTTACTCTTTATCTTCCTTCGTCGACTAACCCCCCAACCCCTCACCTACCCCACCCCGCGCCAAATGCTTCATGTTTCTTGTAAAGTTTACTTTGTTCCTCTCAGAAAATAAAGAGCTGGCGAGGCTGGGTCCTGAAGTATGTTCAAGGCTGAGACAGACAGATTTTTACTCAGTAAGGAAATCATGGGTTACAGGAGGGAAAGGCAGGAAAATGGAGATGAGGAAGATCCGATCAGCCATGATTGCATTGGAAAGGCAGAGCAAGATCAATGGGCTGAATGGCCTACTTTTGCTGCAATGCTTAATGGTCTTACATCAATCTTTTGCCTCCTTCCCACGTATCTACCCTACTGAGAGCACAAAAATTCCGTCCAAAGATTTTCTCTTGAGCAATGTTGTAATGAATAAAGATAATGCCTACTTTTAGCAAGGCCAAAAGGCAGCTGACCTCTTGCAAATGGTGCCTGAGCTCGTCCAAAAGAACAGACCTAAATGAATACCTTATATTTCCAAAAGGATCCCCCAACGATCCAAACAAATTTATGAGGATTAGTCTTGCTTCTAATCTGCGCACTTTGTGTATCAGGTACCCAGGTCATCAAAACTGCTCAGAAACTGAGACAGCTAATGACTTCAATGGATAGCTCCCTTAGCAAAACACCCACATGCACACAACATGACCCAACCTCATATGCATTCCTGACAAAATGATGACCGATGTGTTAGGACTTCTGATTTCCAGGTACATCCGACATATTTGCCATGGTGGAGAGGCTCCCTGTCATAGCGAAAATCCAGGCCAAACGAAGCATCACAGGTTGGAAATGTAAATTCTTCCTCCTGGTGGAGATCCCACTAAATGCAAGCGTGGATTGAACAACATTATAGTTCCTAATCTGGTTCAAGATATCTATGCCCCTCCAATTCTGGCCTGTTCTGAATTTCCAATTATCATTGCTCCACTAAGCATGCCTTCAGTTACTTAGACCCTCAGCCCAGAATTCCCTCTCCAAACCTTTCTGCCTCTCTATTTCAGTTTGCTTCTTCCAGACATTGCTTAAAATCTATCTTTGTCGCCACACTTTTGCTCATCTGTCCTAATATCTCCTAATATGGCTTAATGAGATACTTTGCCTTTAAGAGATGCTGGATTTATTACATCAAAGGCACTAGATAAATCCATGTTTATGATTTGGAGGTGTCGGTGTTAGACTTGGGTGGACAAAGTTAAAAATCACACAACACCGGGTTATAGTCCAACAGGTTTATTTGGAAGCACTAGCTTTCAGAGCGCTGCTCCTTCGTCAGGTGGTTGTGGAGCAGGACCAGAAGACACAGAATTTATAGCAAAAGGGTTACAGTGTCAGGGAATTGTAATGATATATTAAACAAACTTGAGATGTCCATTCCTTTTAGGATGGGTTATCTCAAGCTGCCTTGAGAGTGTAACTGAAAAGAAGTTCTTGAACTTACATATTAAAGAGCCGAATCCAGCATATCCCATCCTTAAAGATGCAAGACTTAATCTAAGTTTGTTTAATATACCATTACAACTCCGTGACACTGTAACCCTTTTGCTATAAATTCTGTGTCCTCTGGTCCTGCTCCACAGCCACCTGATGAAGGAGCAGCGCTCCGAACGCTAGTGTTCCCAATTAAACCTGTTGGACTATAACCTGGTGTTGTGTGATTTTTAACTAAGTTTATGATTTATTATAATTTATCAATGTAATTATAAAGATTAGGCTTGTTTCTCATTATTCTGCACTTGGTGTATCAGACACTTAGGAGAAAGTGAGGACCGCAGATGCTGGAGAGTCGAAAAGTGTGGCGCTGGAAAAGCACAGCAGGTCGGGCTAGAAGGGCTGAATTGCCTACTCCCATTCCTAATTCCTATGTTCCTAAATTGTTGCTATGCATGTGATTGTGTCTGGCTAGCAATTGGACTGAGATATCCTCCAATATCAGATACAACAGCAATGGAATTGGATCACTACAATGATGCTGGGATGATTGTGAGGATATACTCTTTAAAAATAGCTGAATGCTTCAAGGTGTTTTCTTTTTCATGATCTGGAGATGCCGGTGTTGGACTGGGGTGGACAAAGTTAAAAATCACACAACACCAGGTTATAGTCCAACAGGTTTAATTGGAAGCACACTAGCTTTCGGAGCGACGCTCCTTCATCAGGTGATTGTGGAGGGCTCGATCGTAACAATGAATTTATAGCAAAAATTTGCAGTGTGATGTAACTGAAATTATACATTGAAAAATTGATTGTCTGTTAAGCCTTTCATCTGTTAGAATACAGTGATAGTTTCACTTCTATCATGTGTAAATCACAAAACCCTTTTTTTTCGGTACCCATAGGGAGGGTCTCAACCGGGACCTTGGGTTTATGTCACATTACAGGTGATCGCCATTGCACTACACACACACACACACAAATATTCCTACACACACACTCTCACATACACACGGACACAGGTACACACAGACGCGCACACAGACACCCACACACACCCTTATAGACACACACACTCCCACACTCACACATGCACCCCCTCA
>NC_057722.1:68140918-68171576 GCF_004010195.1 Chiloscyllium plagiosum | reverse complement strand
TGTATTCTAACAGATGAAAGGCTTAACAGACAATCAATTCTTCAATGTATAATTTCAGTTACATCACACTGCAAATTTTTGCTATAAATTCTGTGTTACGATCGAGCCCTCCACAATCACCTGATGAAGGAGCTTCGCTCCGAAAGCTAGTGTGCTTCCAATTAAACCTGTTGGACTATAACCTGGTGTTGTGTGATTTTTTTCTTTTTCAAGTTTGGAGGTAATCTTAACGAGGCTTTGAACATAATGATAAGGGTAGGTGTAAAGAACGTTTTTCCTTTGATGAGTGAGACTATAACTAGGGTCTGTAAGTGTAAAGGACTCACTAATCGCAAACACAGGAGAAATTTTGGTACCCTGGATTTGTTTTGAGTATGGAACTTGCTACTACCTCAAGGAGTAGTTGAGACCAGTACAATAAATGCACTTAAGGAGCAGCTGGATCAACACACAGGGGAGAAAGGAATTGGATCTATAGATGAAGAGGGATAGAAGGAGGTTAGCGTCGAACATAAACAACAGCACAGACTGGTTAACTCTGTTTGTGTGCAGTACATTTTGCATAATTTGATGCAATCTGGGGTAGAATGGCACCAAGTTAAGTGATAGGGAAAAACCAACAATGGAAAGAGGAGCCTGTGACGGATGCTCAAATGGCTGCAATGATGAATGGAAAATGGAAGATTCTATTCCCGAATCAGTGTGAATGTCTTCTTCAGTATTAATCTTGCCACTTCACTGTAAAACTGTTGCCCCTCTTGCCCCTAGACAACAGAACGATTGGAACCGTATTCAATTTCTGGATGCGGTGATAATGGGCTGTTTGCTGGCAGCTCTGAATATTTTGTGAATCCATTCTGTTTAATAATAGCCACCCGTGCTATTGCTTTTGAAAATGATCATCTGTTTCAAAGAGACACCAATGCCGGCAAAACAATAACTGCTTCCAGTTCATTGCGTGAAGCAATTGGAGACGTATTGACATGATAAGGCAGGAAATAAATTCAAGTGTTATCATGCAAGCTTGTAAACAGATTCAATTTTCAATTGCACGTCACCCTATTTTTAACCATGGTCTTCCTGATTCAACCGAAGAGCGAGCAGCCATCTAAAGCTCTCTTTTCTTTCTGCTTTCAATAAAAAATGTTTCCTCTGAATTGAGACACTAAATTCGCCCTGGTCAGTGTGGGTGCTGAATGGCTCGGATGGAGTTTTCACTGTGTGGGTTTTGCTTGAATGGGATCTGGGATAAATGCCAAATTAATAGAAAACGCCAATTCTTCCTCTTCCAACAGCTCTAATGCTCATCATTAAGAAAGGCACAGGAACCGCAGGATTTGATCTTAATAACAACAGCATGTCCATTAATCTGCCTCTCCCATTCACCCTTGCTTTTTCTTTTCTCTTCTCTCCAGTTGCCGTGCTCTTTAATGTGGCAACTGTTAGATTTGAATTTTTATGACAAGCTTTTTGGTTCCTCTCTCTTGCACACTGAAGCACTATCAGGTGTGCCTGTCATGCTGTTTGCTGTCAAAACTCCCCATGCAAGTGCTTCCCCTCTTACTTATCAATAGGTCATCAGGTCATATCCACAGGATTAGTTGGCAGCGAGAGAAGAAAATGATAGAAAGAACCGTTTGAAAAAAAAACAAACATAATTATGCCCGCCCTGAACTTATGAAGACCGCATGTTAAACAGCCTTTTAACATCACCTGCAACTGAGCTGATATTTCCTGAAAGTTCTCTCATCCCTTACTGCTGCAGATAGTCAATGGCCCTTTGTATTAAACCCTGAACAAATAGCACTCTTTGTCCCACACAAGTTCCAGAACAAACTTAATCCCCCTAGCATTGTGACAGATGACATTTAGATGTCCCTGCTATCCTTAAAAAGAGTTTTATTGACATTTTGAGAACAAAAAAAAAGGAACCTCAGCTACAGCCCAGCTTTTTAGTTGTTCAGTCCTTGGATTTTCCACATTGAATGTTTAAGTCACCCCATGTTCCTCCACTTCCCTGCATCACCATGACAACAGATATAGAAATCACTTGCTGACTCCTGGGAAGAAAACATGGTGACATGATGCCACTTGTACAGAAAATCAGACCAGAGTCTCCATTCATCTGGGGTTTTAATTCAGTGGAAGGGGTGGATTTTACACAGGTGACAACAACAGAGAAGTCTGCCAGTCTTTCATGCTCACCATATGGTCTGGTTTCTCTTAAATCAATGGGCCCTGTAGAACTTCAGTCCCATATTGGTTTTCAAGTCTTTGTTGGCTCCTGTCTGAATGAAAGTGGGGGAGGGGTAGATGGATTTCTACAAAACTACATTGAGGATGACAGAGCATTCAGCGTAAGAAAAGTGTTTTTTTTCTCTCACTTTCCACACCACCACGCCCCCAACAAAAGCCAAACTATTTGTTTTAACTGTTGACATTCACCAGAATCTAATCTTTTAACATATTGCCTTTCAAATTCATTAAGCACTTTTCAATGCTTTTACAAACCTAGAGAGGCCTCTAGTGGCCACAAGAGGATATTGAGATTTATAGCACTTGCCAGCAAGAAAGAAATTGAAAGCAGATTTATAACACTATCAAACAATTTATTTCCAAAAGCTACATTAGAGAAAAATATTGGTTTAAAGTGTAAGTCAGTTGAAAATTCCTTCAATGAAGTTTACACATGAGGATCAGATTTTTTTATGACTAGCTTCATATTCTTGTATAGAATATTTTTTCCAAGTTCGTGTTATATACTTGATAAAGGTCTGAAGAGCCTTTAAGGTAATGTATCAACACGCCTTTAGAGAATTTCCAGACAAAACTGTAAACAGAAGCAAGACAGAAAGCCAATTCAATGTATAATTACACACAGCAAAGGTCTACTTTTTTTAAAAATGGACTGAGATAGAATGAGAGAAACAACATGTTATGATCAGCCAAACAGAAAATATCATTCACTACTGTATGAAAGTTTTAATGGTATAACTCAAGTAAATCATTCAGGGAAATTAAAATCGGAACAGGTGAGCAGAGATGTTTAAAATATGTGATGGCTTTTGAATGTATTTATTATCTAATAGTTAGGCCTCTCTTCCCCTACAACTGCCTAGAAATCATGTCTTGTAAACCAACTCATTGTTGTTATGTCTGTATCTATCATACACAAACCATGTATTAATATGCTAATCATACCCAACAAGCCTGTGTATATTAATGCACAGGGCCCAGGTTTTTTTTTGCAGACTTATGTACACACAAACTGTGACTGTTTCAAACCAACAAATTAAGTTTATTTTTCATTCACAGGATGAAGGCATCACCGGCAAGACCAGCAATTATTGCCCATCCCTAATTGCCCAGAGGGCAGTTAAGAGTAAACTACATTGCTGAGGGTCTGGAGTCACATGGAGGCCAGACCAGGTAAGGATGGCCATTTCCTTAAATAAAGGACATTAGTAAGTCAATGTGCTTTTCCCCATCAATTCATGAGCATTCTTAGACTCCTTAATTGCAGACTTTAGTTTATTAAATTCAAGCTCCACCTCCTGGCATGGGTGGGATTTGAACCGAGGATCCCAGAACGTTACCTAGGCATTTAGATTAATAGTCAAGTGATAATGCCATTGCCTCCCCCCAACAAGATGATAACCATTGACTGGTTCATTTCTCAAGAGGCAACTTGCCTGCCTTTAAATTTAAACACAGCTTTAGTTAACTATCTGACAGCCTGAGGTGAAGCCAATCTATCTATTACATCAATGTCACATTTGACCCCAGGAGGGGCCTGACCTCACATTTGCATCATCAATAATGCCACCGATCTCTATCTCAATAGCATTGTCTAACTTTGTCCATCTCAGCTAATTTGCCGCTGAAAATATAATTCATGCCTTTGTTACCTCTAAATCTAACTGTTCCAGTGCACTCCTGACTGTCCTCCCACATCCTATCCTCTGAGAATTTGAGGCTATTTAAATCTCTGCTGTCCCTGACTTAACTCACACCAAGTCCCATTCACATAGATTCCTGAGCTCGCTGATCTACATTAGCTCCCAGTCCAGCAGACTTTGATTTAAAAATTCTTAACCTTGTTTTGTATCCCTCTGTGGCCTTGTGTTTAAAATTTGTTATTTAAATAATGCTGCATCCCTTGTGACATCTGTGGTTCCACAATTCTGGCTTCCGGAGTATCCCTGATTTTAGTCACTCCATCACTGGTAAACACATTTTCAGTTGTCCAGGTTTTATACTCTGGAATGTCTTCTCTATTCTTCTCTGTTTCTTCTTCATTTAAGAAACTCCTTTAAAAACTATGTTTTGACCAGTTCTAACAGTGTCAATGGACTTGAAATGTTAACTCTTTTTGTTTCGAATTTCCAGCAACTGCAATACTCTGCATTTATCTCTGTAATCCGAGTTTTTGTTCATTTTACCAACAGTCCCCATGTGTGGCTTGGTCGACAGTATTAATTTTTGATGTTGCCGTGACATGTTTATGATGTTAAAGGCGCTATATAAATGAAAGTTGCTTTGTTTCTCAACATTATCAGAACAAACCCCCAGCAATTATAGACCAGTAAGTCTCACGTCTGTCGTCTGCAAGGTGTTAGAAAGGATTCTGAGGGATACGATTTATGATCATCTGGAAGAGCATGGCTTGATTAAATGCAGTCAACATGGCTTTGTGAGGGGCAGGTCATGCCTCACAAACCTCATCGAGTTCTTTGAGGATGTGACTAGAAAGGTTGATGAGGGTCGAGCTGTGGATGTGGTGTATATGGACTTCAGCAAGGCATTTGATAAGGTTCCCCGTGGTAGGCTCATTCAGAAGGTCAAGAGGAATGGGATACAGGGGAACATAGCTGTCTGGATACAGAATTGGCTGGCCAACAGAAGATAGCGAGTGGCAGTAGAAGGAAAATATTCCGCCTGGAAGTCAGTGGTGAGTGGTGTTCCACAGGGCTCTGTGGAAAGTACAACACAGCGAGTATGCAATGTTGTCCATGTGTCTCTCCTTATCTCCAAAATGTGCCCTTGACTTTAGCTGCGTAATAATGAGAAAGAGTTTGAGTCCAAGTATTTTCCACATGTTGAATTGTAAGAAATGTAATAGAGTGATCCAGCACGGAAACAGACCTTTTGGTCCAATTCATCCATGCTGACCAAGTTTCCCAAACTAAACCAATCCCATTTGCCTTCATTTGGCTCATATCCCTCTACACCTTTCCTGTTTATATACCTGTCCAAATGTCTTTTAAAATGTTGAAAGTGTATCTGCATTTACCACTTCCTCTGGCAGCTTATTCCACATACGAACCAGCCTCTGTGTGAAAACATTGCACCTTGCTCCCCTCTCTTTAAGATTATGCTTGGGCGACTGTCAGTGTGGAGTTTACACATTCTCCCTGTGTCTGCGTGGATTTCCTACAGGTGCTCCGGTTTCCTCCCACAATCCAAACATGTGCAGATTAGGTGAATTGGCCACACTGAATTGCCGGTAGTGTTAGGTGAAGGGGAAATAGGTCTGGGTGGATTGCTCTTCGGAGGGTCAGTGTGGATTTGTTGGGCCGAAGGGCCAGTTTCCATACTGTAGGGAATCTAATCTAATGCCCTTTAGTTTTGAACTCCCCCACCTTAGAGGAAAAATGCTTTGCCATTCACCTTATCTATGCACCTCATGACTTTATAAACTTCTATAAGGCCACCCCTCAACCTTCTACACTGCAGGGAAAAAAATGTTCCCAGCCTATCCAACCTCTCCTTAGAACTCAACCCCTCCAGTCCAGGAAACATTTTGTAAATCTTTTCTGCACCCTTTCTGATTTAATAATATCCTTGCTATGGCAGGACAACCATAACTGGACGCAGTACTGAAAAAGTGGCCTCACCTGTGCAGCCACAACGTGATGCCCCAACTCCTATACTCAGCTGTTGCAAAACTAATTTCTAAGTGCGTGGTAAAGTGAGACTAGATTCCCTACAATGTGGAAACAGGCCCTTCAGCCCAAACCAACCCTCTGAAGAGTAACCCATCCCCCTCTGACTAATGCACCTAACACTGTGGGCAACTTGGCATGGCCAATTCACCTGCCCTGCACAACTTTGGACTGTGGGAGGAAACCCATGCAGACACAGAGGAGAATGTGCAAACTCCACACAGACAGTCGCCTGAGGCTGGAATCAAACCTGGGACCCTGTTGCTGTGAGGCAGCAGTGCTAACCACTGAGCCCCCGTGCCAGCCAGGTGGACATCATCTCCCCAGGAAAAACTGAGTCAGTCAGGGCAGGACTGTCCAAGGTGTGACACCTGCTTTGTACAGTTACAAGTTGTTAGGGCATCGCATTCGACAGATCTTGAGGTTGGGAAAATCATCGAGGAGAAAGTGAGGACTGCAGACGCTGGAGATCAGATACTGAAAATGTGTTGCTGGAAAAGCGCAGCAGGTCAGGCAGCATCCAAGGAACAGGAGAATCGACGTTTCGGGCATAAGCCCTTCTTCAGGAATGAGGAAAGTGTGCCCAGCAGGCTAAGATAAAAGGTAGGGAGGAGGGACTTTGGGGAGGGGAGGAGGAGGGTCTTCTTCCTGACCTCTCCGCCCCCACCCCACTCCGGCCTATCACCCTCACCTTGACCTCCTTCCACCTATCGCATTTCCAACGCCCCTCCCCCAAGTCCCTCCTCCCTACCTTTTATCTTAGCCTGCTGGGCACACTTTCCTGCCTGACCTGTGCGCTTTTCCAGCAACACATTTTCAGCTCAGTTGGGAAAATCAGCCAAGGATTCCATTTTCTGAACATTTTGTAACTCCTATAACTATTTACAACTTTGTTGGTTCTTCACTACCCTTTGATAAGGCCTGACAATTTTCATTAAACTCTGACCAACTATGATTGGGCATTAACTAAAAACTGAAAAAACTGCAGATGCTGTAAATCAGAAACAAAAACAGAAGTTGCTGGAAAAGCTCAGCAGGTCTGGCAGCATCTATAGAGACAAATCAGAGTTAACATTTAGGGTTTGGCACCATTCCTCACAACAGAAGAGTCACTGGGTGTGAAAAGGCTTCACAGATGCTGCCAGACCTGGTAAGCTTTTCCAGCAACTTCTATGTTTGGCCATTGACAGCTTTTTTCGAACATTCGAACAAGATTGTTTTCTTTTAATTCACTCATGGGAAATGGGCATCATTGGCTCAGTCAGCATTTATTTCCCATTTCTCGCTATCCTTGAGAAGGTGGTGGTGAGCTGCCTTCTTAAACTATTATATTTTGTAGGTAGACCCAGAGTACCATTAGAGAGGGAATTCTGGGATTTTGCATCAGCGATACTGAAGGAATGACAATGTATTTCGAAGTCAAGATGCCATGTGTTTTGGAGGGGAACTTCTAGATGGTGGTGTTTCCATGTGTCTGCTACCTTTATCTTCCTGGTTGGAAGTGGTCATGGATTTTAGCAGGTGCTGTCTTGGTGAATTTCTGTAGTGCATCTTGTAGATGGTACACACTGCTGCTACTCAGCATTGGCAGTGGAGGGAGTGAATGTGTGTGGATGTGGGCTCCATCAAGTGGGTTGCTTCGTCCTGGATGATGTCAAGATTATTGAATGTTGTTGGAGCACTGCCCATCCAAATTATTCCATCACACCCCTGACTTTGGAGAGTGAGGAGGTAAGTTAGTCTCTGATGCTTCCTAGCTTCTGAACTGCTTTTGTAGTCACTGTATTCATGTGGCCAGTAATGATCCCCATGGTATTGATAATGTTGCCACTGAATGTCAAGGGCTGATCATTTGATTCTCTCTTGTTGCAGGTGGTGATTGTCTGGCACTTGTGTGGAGCGAATATTACTTGCCAATTGCTAGCCCAAGGAGAAAGTGAGGGCTGCAGACGCTGGAGATCAGAGCTGAAAATGGGTTGCTGGAAAAGCACAGCAGGTCAGGCAGCATCCAAGGAGCAGGAGAATCGATGTTTCGGGCATAAGCCCTTCTTCAGGAATTGTTAGCCCAAGCCTAATGTTCAGGTCTTGCTGCAGTTAGACATGGGCTGCTTTAGTATCTGAGGAGACACAAATGGTGCAGAACATTGTACAGTAAAATTTCCCCACTTCTAACCTTATGATGGAGGGAAGGTCATTGAAGCAGCTGAAGATGGTTGCACCAAGGACACTACCCTGAGGAACTCCTGCAGAGATGTCCAGGAGCTGACATGACTGACCTTTAACAACCACAATCATCTTTTGTTGTATGACTCCAACCTATGGAGTTTTCCCCCTTTTTGCTTGGGTTCCTTGTTGCCACACTAGGTCAAGTATGCCCTTGATATTAAAGGCAGTCAGTCACACCTGACCTCTGCAATTCAGTAATGTTGCCATATTTAACCTAAGGTAGTGATGAGGTCAGGTGCTCAGTGGTTCGGGTGGACCCCCGGCTTATTGCTAAGTCGATGCCGTTTGATAGCAGTATTGAGACTTTCCATCACTTTGAGAGTAGGCTGAGGGGGTGGTAATGGCTGGGTTGAATCTTAGTTTCACAAAGATTTAATTTCACAAAATTACCTGGGCAATTTTCCACATTGTCGGGTGGATGTCAATGTTCTTGCTAGACTGCAAAAGGTATGTGTGTAACAAGTTCAAACGCAGACACCTTTAATATAATTACCTGGATGTTGTCAGGGCCCATAGACCTTAGCGTATCCAATGTCTCCAGCGGTTTCTTGATAACACGTGTAGTGAACCTAGTTGGCTAAAAACTGGCATAAAGACTGTGACGCTGGAGACCTCTAGAGAAACCTGGATCGTCCACCTTCAGCTGAGGGTTATTGTGAAAGTTTCAGCCCTACCTTTTGCAGGAATGAGCTGGGCTTACAGAGGATAGGGATATTTTGAAGCCTCGTTCTCCAGGGAGTCACTTAATCGTCTATCACCATTTACGGCTGGTTGTGGCAGGACTGCAGAGTCGAGATCTGAGCCATCGGTTATTAAACCCCTTCGATCTGTCTATCTGCTCTTCCGACTGGAGCACAGGTAGCCCTGTTGTGCAGCTTCACCTCATTGGCACCTCCTCTTTAGCTGTGCCTGGTGCTATTCCTGGCATGTCCTCCTGAACTAATCATTGAATCCCATCAAACAATCTAAAATTACTGCCTTTGCAACTTCAATGTGTAGATTGGCTGCTGAACGCCCACGCATTACAGTAACTGCTGTTTGAAAATCGACTGGAAAGTAGATGTGAAAGAATTAATGCTAAGTGTTAATTTTGTCCTTTTTTTCTAGCTAATATTTAACATTCCATGTCCAATTTTCAGAATTACTGTTTTGAACTAAACATGTCTGAGAAGAAATGCCCTTAAGCAATGAATTTTGAAGATGACGTCTTTTCATTTCTTGAAAAGATATTTCAAAGAATGCGCTTGATGTTTGATACCAGACCATTAATATTTTCCTAGTCTTCAAATTGTTAACATAGGTCAGCGTATCCTTTTATAATCAAACTACCAAACCTCACCAAGTATCATAAGAATGTAATTGTGAAAAGTTGATTAGACTGATTGACGCAGCTCACTTTCACACTGTGCAGTTTATACTGCCATTAAGTCTGTTGCTATTTAATCTACCAAAGAGATGAATAACTAGGGATAAAGCATTCAAAAAAGATCAGATGCTGAAATATCTCTCTGAACTCTGAGAAAAAGGTCCCAGAATGACGTTCAGTTCACCAGCTCCCACATGTCTTCCATTCTTCATCTCATTAGTTGTGCCACTGAGCTCTTTGGCACCCTTCTGGTGAGATTGCACAGATGACTAGGTGGAAGTGGTCAACTTGGGTAGGGCATTCCAATGTTCACACTGCTAGCATTGTATTTAAAATCCAGTCACAGAGTCATTTCAGAGGCTGCAAGCCACTGTGAGACTATGGAGGAGCTTCATGGACAGGGACTTGGAGGAGTCATGGAGAAAAGGCCCGCCCTGTTTCCTACTGAAGGAGATCACATTAGGAGACCAAGCCAGCAGGAGAACCTACAACATTCTGAGATCGGGTGCTGTGTCCTGAGCCAGTAAGGACATCCCGCAGTGCAGGAAAAAGACCAGTGATGTTCTTGCCACTATCTTCTCTCTCTGCCACCTCACAATTAAATGGCCAACAGTCCCTCTTTCTCTGCCAATGGACATGCCTCTCAGCAAGATGCATGGATGATAATGTTCAATAATTACATGCATCATGCCCACTCAATGATTCTCACTCACTTCAGGGTGGTTGCTCGTTCCAACTGTTTAATTTGATTTAATTTTTATTGTCACATGTGCATAGATATAGTGACAGATTATGTTTTTGCATGCAGTATTGGTAGATCATACCATACAAAGTGCATTCGGGTAATAGAACGAGGAGTACAATGTTACAGCTGTAGGGAAGGTGCACAAAGAACGAGATCCACCTTAAATTTAAAATTTAAGAGGTAATTCGGAAGTGTAATAACAGTGTGGAAGAAGCTGTTCTTGAATCCATTTGTACATGTATCCAAACTTTTATGAATATAGAGTGTGAAGGGTCTTTGATTATGTTGGTTGCTTTCCCGAGGCAATGGGAAGTATAGATGGAGCAAATGGATGGAAGGCTGGTTTGTGTGATAGACCAGGCTGTGTTCACAGCTCTCAGTAGTTCTTGCAGTGGGAAGAGCAGTTGCTAAATCACGCCTTGATACATCCAGGTAGAATGCTTTCTGTAGTGGAATTGGTAAGAGTCATTGCAGACATGCTGAAATTCCTTATCCTCCTGAGGAAGTAGAGGCATTGTTGTGCTTTCTTGACCATCACATCAACATGGGTGGTCCAGGACAGAATGGTGGTGATCTTCCCTCTCAGAAACTTGACGCTCTTGACCATCTCCACCTCAGCTCCATTGATGCAGTCAAGGGCATGTCCTCCACTCTGCTTCCTGAAGTCAATGCCCAGCTCCTTCATTTTGCTTTGATATGTGCGGAAGGTTCTTAATTGCTTATTACGTGCCCCCAACTCTTTAACAATATGCTGTTCCAATAAAACACTTACCATCATTACATCAACTTAACTTCAAAACCACACAGCGGTTGTTGTCTTCGGTGTCTTTCTTCGTCCGGTTAAAGATCTCCCTGGGTCATCATCTTTATTTTCACTCTGAAAATGTTTCATATGAATAGGTCCCTTTGAGAGAGGGTTTCAATGTCTCAGGTCACTCTCCATGGTAGTTACTTTGTCTGATTTTTCAATATGCCTGACTTTTTTATTTCCCGGATCATCTCATTGGTTTGATGTTGGCAAATTCAAAGTCGATTGGGGTTTAGTATCCTGGAGCATAATTTAAACTGATTGGTTAAATACGAACTGTTGTCAAAACAGCAATCAACTCAGGTATCTACTTCACAGCCAAATGTTACATACTTTTCAATTTTCCAGTATACTCAGAGACTGCTTTTGTAAGCTCTCAGTGCAGAACATCATTCACTCTTTCTTAAAGGTATAGTACACACCTTCAATTCCATAGCAGTATAGTGGGATCACCTGTAGTGTGACATGAACCCAAGGTCCCAGTTGAGGCCATCCTCATTGGTACCGAACTTGACTATCAGCCCCCACTCGGCCACTCTGCATTGTTGTATAATCTGAAGTCCATCTTGGAGGATGATCACCCGAAGATCTGAGGCCAAAAGTCCTGACCGCTGAAATATTCCCTGACTGGGAGGGAACATACCTGTCTAGTGATTGTTGTGCGGTGTCCATTCATCTGTTGTCGTAGCATCTGCTTGGTTTCGCCTGCAGCGTATGCGATATACAACGTTGTTCGAGTCACATAAGTATCTGCCATGGGATTATCCTCTGCTAGGTTTACAGTTGTCCCTAAATTCCAGACAAGGCATTCCTTCCATGACTAGCTAGGGAGACATGACAGTCAATGATGGCCACATCAGATTGTGCAGCTCAATGTAATCTGGAAACATTGCCTACTGAGATGAGGGCCTCTGAGCTGGTGGAGGGTGAACGCCTTGTAGGCCTATCCTCTGAAAGTTCAGTAGCTTCCTCCTAGATTAGAATTGAGAATTGCTGGTGACGACTGTTTGCTGTTTGTCTCTTATGTCTGCACGAGAGAAGAGAGACTTGTCAAAGATTCCACAGTTTTAGAATGATTTTGTATTGGTGTTAACCAGAGAACAATAAAGCTTTACCATTGGTTGCCCATTGACGTTTTCCTGTTCAGATATGAGTAGCTGTCACTGGCATATTGAAAAATCAGACAAAGTAACTACCATAGAGAGTAACCTAAGACATTGAAACCCTCTCTCAAAGGGACCCATTCATATGAAACATTTTCAGAGTGAAAATAAAGATGATGACCCAGGGAGATCTTTAGCCGGACGAAGAAAGACACCGAAGACAACAACCGCTGTGTGGTTTTGAAGTTAAGTTGATGTAATGATGGTAAGTGTTTTATTGGAACAGCATATTGTTAAAGAGTTGGGGGCAGGTAGTAAGCAATTAAGAGAAAGGGGGTTTAGAGTTGTGAATAGTTGTTGTTTAATGTTTACTTTTAGAGTTAAAGAATAAATTTATATTATTTTCTTTAAATAGTGGAATTCGAGAGATCTATGTCACTCATATTTCAACAGATTATGAGACGAGGTGAGGTTGTCTGGGTGTTTAGTTTAATTAACGGAGGAGGTCACTGCTGTGTCATAACAATACTCTCACACACACATACACACACACTCTTACATACTCACTCACTCATGCAGACCCTCTCTCATACACATGCTCTCTCTCAGACACGCACACAGACACCACCACAGACACCACCACAGACATCACCACCACCACCACACACACACACACACATAGGCTTATACTCTCTCACACTCACTCACACTCTACTAAGCTTGCACACACACACAAACACACACACTCTCACATGCACTCACACTCACTCACACGCACAGACTCACATGCAGACACTCACTTTCTCTGTCTGCCCCCTCCCCTCACATGCGTGCACAAAGTCTATGAGGGGAATTTGCATTCGCAGAATTGTATTTGCAGATACATTCAATTTTTGCTCAAAAAGCACACAACCTGTGGGTAGTCAATGCAGGCAGTCAATCCATGTAACATTTTACAAATTGCTACTTTGCAAATAGAGCCAGTCTGACTCAAGATTGGGATACAAACAGACTCTAACCTCATACCTTTAATGCATTGTCTGAGCTGAAATTTCATCTTTTTGTAATAAATCCTTGAGTTATCTCAAGACTGTGAGTTAAAAGAAGTTCAGGGATTTATGTTAGTGAACTAAAACTTGCAACTTATTCTAAAAGTTGAAAGATTTAACAGCAATCTTGATTTGTTCAATATATCACCTTAATTGCATGACACTGTGATCTTTTGCTATAAATTCTGTGTCTTATGATCCTGCCCCACTAGCTACCTGATGAAGGAGCAGCGCTCTGAAAATTAGTGCTTCCAAATAAATCTGTTGGACTATAATTTGGTGTTGTGTCATTCTTAACTATAAATTAAATTGACATACAGCTCTACTTATTGATTAATTATTTTTAAAAGTTAAAGAAGTTCTTTGTGTCTATTCTTCACTGATTCACAAACAGATTGTTTTAATCTTAATGCTGAACACCAATCTGTTCTGCAAAATCTGGCAAATATGTAGCTAGATTTCTTCCCTTACTTAGCCACACAACAAGGATATTATTAAACTGGAGAGGGTTCAGAAGAGATTTACCGGGATGTCATCAGCAACGTTTGAAGATTGGGAATTTTTTTCACTGGAGTGTAGAATTTTGAGGAATGACCTTATCGAAGATTACAAAATAATGAAGGATATAGATAGAGTTAATGGTAGTTGTCTTTTCCCTAGGATGGGAGATTTCAAGACTAGGGGCACATTTTTAAGGTAAGAGGAAGGAGATTTAAAAAAAGACATGAGGGGCAAATTTTTTTACACAGAGGATGGTTCACATATGAAATGGACATCCTGACGAAGTGAAGGATGTGGGTGTAATTACAATGTTTAAAAGACATTTGGATGAGTACATGAATAGGAACAGTGTGGAGGTATATTGCCTGGGAGCTGATAGGTGGGATTAGTTTAGTTTGGGACTATGTTCGGCATGGACTGGTTGGTCCGAAGGGTCTGTTTCTGTGCTGTATGACTTTATGACTCTATGACTCCGTAAATGTTTGGCTGCATTTCAAAATCTATGAATATCTTCAGCTCAAATGGTAGCCTATCCATCCAAAAACAATTGAAACATTTAAGAAACTATGATGATAGAATATTATTTTCAGTAATTTCTAGCTTCTTAATATGCATTTAAAGTACTACTTATATTTTACATTGGAATAGTTTCTTTTTTCTTTCCAGTCTAAATATTAATGGGCTTGAATTGGAGGGTTTATTAGATTGTTAGGAATTTAACTTTGGCTGATGATATTAATATAAGTTCCATTGTTACTACAAGGCTTCCAAGTACAGCAGATACTGGATATTAGAGCTGAAAAACGTGTTGCTGGAAAAGCGCAGCAGGTCAGGCAGCATCCAAGGAGCAGGAGAATCGACATTTCGGGCATAAGGCCTTCTTCCTGAAGAAGGGCTCATGCCCGAAACGTCGATTCTCCTGCTCCTTGGATGCTGCCTGACCTGCTGCGCTTTTCCAGCAACACATTTTTCAGCTCTGATCTCCAGCATCTGCAATCCTCACTTTCTCATAGTGGATATTAGCTGAGTTAATATGCAAGGTGTAGTGAGAGCACATGGGAGCAAACTGTGGGAGTTTGGGGTGGCATAGATTTGGGTGCAAAGGAGAGAAAAGGAAGGAGTGGGCTGCTGTGTTGAATAACCGAAGTGGGCATTCTACCCAGCCCAACTCTGTGCTAGACTCTTCAAAAGTTCCAATACGACTCAAAAGAGTCCTACATGATACATGATGTTATGGACCAGACCAGACCCCCTCAAAGTATATCAAGAAGGTAGCCTGGACCTTGATTTTTCCTTATTTCAAAGGTAAGTGTAACGTGCTATGTTCCAGATGCAATTCAATTGGTCAAACTACTCAACATTAAGCAAAACACAATTTATTCAAACACTACAGTTAAAATACAACAACAGAAAGAATAAAGGAAAGTGGCTTAGTTGCAACTCTACCAGAATGCTTACCAGTATATACAGTAAATATTACTAACTACTTTCATCTGACAACCACCTGAAGGAGCAGTACTTCCAATTAAACCTGTTGGACTATGACCTGGTGTTGTGTGATTTTTAACTTTGCATCAGAGTCAACAGCTTCAAACAAGCTTGGAAATGGACAAAAACCAAAATTGTAACAAAACCAAAATTGAACCTATTGCTGCCATAATCCCAGTTAATCAGTGAGTAGTTATAAACTTATCCCTGGTTCAGATTCCCTCTGAATGCAACATTTTTCACTGGTTTTGTAGAAATTTAACTCCTGGACTGGATTTTCCTCATTCTTTAAAACTTTAATAATGTATACCCACCCTGTGTGTGACTTGATTTGTGATTTTTGTCCTTTCATATGGAAACATCAAAATTAGGAGCAGAAGTAGGCCATTCGACCCGTCGAGCCTGCTCCACCATTCAATATGATCATTATGTTGGGACAGGGGGGGGATTTAGTGTGGTGGAACAGGGAATGGAGGTGGTGTGGTGGAGAGCTGTTGAGATGATGGAGGGGGCAAAAGCGCATTGTTCAAAATAGGTGGACATCTGGGATGCTTGCGAGTGGTTCACGCCTCCCCCACCACCAAACCCCCAGGTATCTTCCCCAACAACCAGAAAAGATGCAAAATTTGTCAGTACACCTTCCCCTCACCTCCATCCAGAGCCCCAAATAATCCTTCCAGGTAAGAGAGAGGTTCACCTGCCTCTCTTCCAACCTAGTTTACTGCATCAGACACTCCCAATGTGGTCTTCTCTACAATCAGGGAGACAGAATGTAAACTCTGAAAGGCTCACCGAGTATCGCAGCTGGGCCCACCAGGATCGACCAGACCTCCCAGTCACCACCCATTTCAATTCCCCCAACCACTCCTTTTCCAACATAACCATCCTTGGCCACCTCCATTGCCAAAACAAATCACAGCACCTATTGGAGGAGCTTCCACCTGGGTGCCCTACAGCCCTGAGGACTCAACACTGAGTTCTCCAATTTCAAATAACCTCCCTCTCCCTCTCTGCCGCTGCTCCCTGCTACCAACCGGATTCATTCCTCCCATTAACCAACCAGGTCGTACCCTCTGCCTGTCTTCACCTACCCCACTTCACCATCCTGTCCCTGCCTCCCCTTTATCTGCAGCTGTTCCCATACCCACACCAGTCCTGAAGAAGGGTTACACCCGAAACATTGACTTCTCCACCTCCTGATGCTGCCTGGCTTATTGTGTTCTTCTAGCCTCTGCTTATCTAGTTGGGATTCCAGCATCTGCAGTTTTTTTCCTGTCTCAGACCAAGTAAGGATGGCAGCTTCCTTCCCTAAAGGACAGTATTGAACCAGATGGGTTTTCCCCTAACATTGACAATGGAATCATGCTCATCATTAGACCTTTATTTCCAGATATTTATTGAATTGATATTCCATGATCTGCTGTGGAAGGATTCGAACCCTGGTCCCCAGAACATTACCCGGGTCTCTGGTTTAACAGTCCGGTGATGGTACCACTAGGCCATCGCCTCTCCCATTCACCGCAGAAGTACTTCATAGAGTGGAAAATGGGCCTTTCAGGAAGATGGCTGTGGGTTAGGCCTTCTGACCCTGGAGCTCGTCCACTCCGTCCGCTTTTCTTTTCTTTGCCTTTGATCTTTTATTTTTACTAGCCTTTTATTGACGAGCTCAGGAGTTTGCTGCAAAGGCACACCGTTGGCAGGTAGGCCCAGGGCAGACATGTGGCTGCAGTGTCAGAGTGAGTTTGGGTCCATCGATAAAGCAGTCCTACCGCCAACACATGGCTACTGCAGAGACGACTTTGGGTTCCCGGCAGTGTCTGTGTCCAGCGCGGATTCAGGGAGATGGCGGTGGAGGTGAGCTTGGGGCCAGTATGAGAAGCTGTGACATTGACAGCGGCTGCATTGGCAAAGTGGGCATGAAGAAGGCTCATGGCAGCGGCAGATTTGGGTTTGGGCCAGTTAAGTACTGGGCGTCAGTGGCACCTGCTTTGGTGAGGTCCAGCGAGGACTCATAATGGCGAGGAAGTTGGTGATGATGAGATGCCACTGAAGAATGACAACTTTCATTCCAGTGGCGCAGCAAAGGGGGCTCATGCTCGCCCACCAGCCCCATGGCCCACGGTAGAGCACTTAACAAGACGGACTGCAAAGTTGAACGCTTTCTCTTTATTTAGTGTCTTTATATTTTATGTTTCAGTTTATTTTTCAGTGTTTTAAGATGGTGCCGTAGAGTAGCAACATTGTACTTTTCACTGTATTTTGTCATGAAATAACTCGTGCTTTAACACGTGTTTCTTCAATGTGAATTGGTTATAACGCGATTGAAGAGTTTAGACTGTTATATATAGAACGTGAACTTTCCTTACCTGTATTGGCTATTACATGATTCTGGCCCCATCAGTTTAAATGGCACGGCTATTGCACAATTTTTTTACCATGTAAGATCGTACGGGGATGGAGCTATCACATTAGAGCAGAATCGATTGCACACGTAACAATAAATAAATTAAATAAATAAATCAAATCAAATCAAATCAAATCAAGTGCTTTGAGATATCCTCAGATTGTGAAAGGTGTATTAAAATACAAAAAAAACCTCTCTTTTTCTACATGAAACTCATCTTTGTAAATTGGTAAAACTGAGATTGGAAGATTTATTGATGGCAGTCCCTGGTGAAAACTGAGGGAACTACCTCAGTTTAAATTAGTAGGACACAGCAAGACCTTTCTTTACACTTTTGCAGTGGGGAAGCAATGACCGAGCAGTGTTATCACCAGACTATTAATTCAGAGACCCACTTAATGTTCTGGATACCTGGGTTCAAATCCCACCATGACACATGTATTGAACAGGAAAAACAAAATCAGGAATTAAGTGCCTGATAATGACTAATGAAGCAATTATTGATTGTTTGGGGGGAAATAAAACCTATCTGGTACGTTAATGTCCTTTAGGGAAGGAAACTGTCATCACTACTTGGTCTGGCTTGCATGTGACTCCAGACCCATAGCAATGTGTTCAATTGTTAACTGCTCTCTGAGCAATTAGGGATGGGTAATACATGCTGGCCTTGCCTTCACATCTTATGAATGAATTAAGATAGATCTATTTTGTAAACCAGTTTTGCACTTGTTTCAGGAGAGAAATTTTTAAAAAAGACATGAAGCAAATTTTTTATACAGAAGGTGATTTGAGTGTGGAACAAACTTACTGAGGAAGCGACGCGTGCAGGTACAATTACAATGTTAAATTGTTAATCACCTGATGAAGGAGCGTCGCTCCGAAAGCTAGTGTGCTTCCAATTAACCCTGTTGGACTATAACCTGATGTTGTGTGATTTTTAACTTTGTACACCCCAGTCCAACACCGGCACCTCCGAATAATGTTAAAATACATTTGGATGGATGCATGAATAGAAACGTTATGGAGGGATACAGGCCAGGAGCAGGCTGGTAGGACTAGTTTCATTTGAGATTATGTTCGGCAAGGAATGGTTGGGCCAAAGGGTCTGCTTCCATACTATGCCTCTACAGCCTAATGCCTGAAATACAGTGAAGTGTGCTGAAGCAAGGCACTCTCCATATATAGGTGGGAGTCCGCAAATCAAACTAAGATTTAACAGGAGCTGTTTCAGTTTAACTACATAAGTGTTCAGAGATTTATTGATTGGATAACTGTCAGGATCTTCAGTTCAATTTTCATGTCATACAATTTTCTAAGTTGTTTGCTTTGAGAAGTTGATAATTCTAGGCTTTCTGCTTCAAGAGGAGAGCAGTGCTGGTTTAAATTGCTGTTGTAAGCTGTTTGTTGAGATGCTTAATTATTTGTACATACACAAGTGCACAATGAGCAAGTGACAAATCTGGTTTATCATTTGCAAGTGATAAACGTGAAAACTATGTAAATACATCACTGAACCAGACACAAAGCTATATTCCCATGCAGATGTGGGAAATATATTTGCATCTTACAACAAAACTGTGTTTTCTTAAGATCCAAATATTTGCAGTTATTTTTCAATGTGTGTTCCATCCCATATTATAATTCATTTTTATTTAAGAGACGTGAAGTTATGCTGGATCCACACAGGAGTGTAATCTGCCCTTTCTAAATTTCATCCATAAATCATGCCTAAGCAATCCTATGTCCATCAGATATATTCTCATCATCAACAATAACATACACAGTGCAGCGTAGTAAATTTGAGTTGCTTGCCTTATTCCTCAAAACGATCAGATTGCCATCAATAGATCAAGTAAGCAGGTACCTTTATACAATTAGCAGCATGATTCCTTCTGTGTGAAAGGAACGTTTCATTAAACTATATTGATTCTTTCATTACATGAGATACATCTACTAGGTTAGATTCCCTACAGTGTGGAAACAGGCCCTTCAGCCCAACAAGTCCACACCAACCCTCCGAAGAGTAACCCACCCAGACCCATTCCCTCTGACTATTGCACCTTACACTATGGGCAATCTAGCTTGACCAATTCACCCTAACCTGCACGTCTTTGGACCGTGGGAGGAAACCGGAGTAAACCCACGCAGACACGGGGAGAATGTGCAAACTCCACACAGACAGTCACTCCGAGGCTAGAATTGAACCTGGGACCCTGGTGCTGTGAGGCAGCAGTGCTAACCACCGTGCCGTAATATGAGATATCTTATTTAGGTGTTTACCCTGTTTAGGAGCTGATAACAGATGTTGAAAATTCTAGCAACCTCAATTATGTTTATATAAAATTTCTATGGGCTTTTCTTCCATGCAGTTGTTACCACTATTACCTTAAAGGCATTAAAATATAGCACTTTCTTTATGTGTTATGTGTGAACCAGCACTCTACCAGCTGAAATTAGAAGCCAACTTGACCTAAGGTTGAAACAGACTTAGTGTACAATAAGTGCAAAGCTATTATGCCAGAATGGTGCATCGTGTTACATTAAGATAGTCACCAACCAGACTACATGCACAAGATTGAGTCTAGATGTTGGGATGTCATGTTGCAGCTATACTGAACATTGGCTAGGCCCCTTCTGGAATACTGCATTCAATTCTGGTCTCCCTGCTATAGGAAAGATGTTTTGAAATTTGAAAGGGTTCAGAAAAGATTTACAAAGATGTTGCCAGAGTTGGGCGGTTTGAACAACAGGGAGAGACTGAATAGACTGGAGCATCAGAGGCTGAGGGGCGACCGTATAGAAGTTTATAAAATCATGAGGGGTATGGATACGGATGAATAGACAAGATCTTCTCCCCATGGTAGGGGAGTCTAAAACTAGAGGGCAAAGATTTAAGGTAAGCTGCTGCTGGAATAATGGAGACCACTGAACACCTGGGGTCAGTTAATATCATTTTCTTCCATGCAGTTGTTACCACTATTATCTTAAAGGCATTAAAATATAGCACTTTCTTTATGTGTTATGTGTGAACCAGCACACATAACACATTGTGGGCGGCACGGTGGCACAGTGGTTAGCACTGCTGCCTCACAGCGCCAGAGACCCGGATTCAATTCCCGCCTCCCGACTGTGTGGAGTTTGCACGTTCTCCCCGTGTCTGCGTGGGTTTCCTCCGGGTGCTCTGGTTTCCTCCCACAGTCCAAAGATGTGCAGGGTTAGGTGAATTGGCCATACTAAATTGCCCGTAGTGTTAGGTAAGGGGTAAATGTAGGGGTATGGGTGGTTTTGGCTTCGGCGGGTCGGTGTGGACTTGTTGGGCCGAAGGGCCTGTTTCCACACTGTAATCTAATCTAATTTTAAATTTAACTTCCTGGCAGGCCCCTGGTCCTCACGGTGGCTCTTCCCACATTGCTGAGAGTCTGGAGTCACTTGTAGGCCAGACCAGATAAGGATGGTAGATCCTTCCCCAAAGGACATTAGAGAACCAAATGGCTTTTTGCCAATTGACGATGGGATCATAGTCAGCATCCAACTTTTAATTGCTGAATTTTTGTTGGATTTAAATTCCACCATGAGTAGCATTTCAAACCAGATTCCCAAAACTTTAACTGTGCCTCAGGATGAGTAGTCTAGAGATAATACCATTAGGCCACTGCCTATACAGTGCTTGCAAGTGGGCTAATGTATACATTCTCATTATGTACGTCTATAAACATAGGAAGCACTTTACAGATTATAGGAGATTAGACTGGTGAACAGGATCAGAGCCGACACATAGGAACTGTTGTAAAACAGTTGATGAGGAAGTAAGTTGTTCAAAAGGATTAACTTTGCAATACAGTCGGTTCTGGTATAACACGATAGTTCTGTCCACGTGCGATCTCACATTATAAGAAAATTATGCAATAGAAGCACCATTCAAACTAATGGGTCCGAAATCACATTGTGCCCACACAGGTGAGGAGAGTTCACATTCTACAAATAATGGTCTGAATTCTTCAATCACTTTTCAGCCAATTTGTGTTGAAGAAACACCTGTTAAAGCAGAACCGATTGCATCTGCAATTAAAAAAGTGAATTTGAACCTGAGCTTGCAATACATTTAGTTTTTATGGCTAAAGGAATATATAATTTTCTATGATGGATGCCAGCATTTTACTATTAAATTTAAGTCTAAGACTCAAAAACAGTAACATCCAGTCAGAGGAGTCCCTTTTTCTATTCAAATTAATCAAATTTAAAATTAAGTCAGAATCCCTACAGTGTGGAAACAAGTCTTTTGGTCCATCAAGTTCACACCAACCCTCCAAAGAGTAATCCATCCAGACCCATTCCCCTCGACTAATGCACCTAGACTACACGTTATGGGCAATGGGCAATTTAGTATGGCCAATTCACCAACCCTGCACATCTTTGGATTGTGGGAGGAAACCCATGCAGATACAGGGCAGAATGTGCAAACCCCATGCAGGCAGTCACCCGAGTCTGGGATTGAACCCGGATCCCTGGCGCTGTGAGGCAGCAGTGCTAACCACTGAGCCACCATGCCATCCTTTGTCTTAGCCATGCAGTGAAGAAATGAAAATCATGGCCAGTTGTGCTTATAAATCATGTGGAATAA
Source organism: Chiloscyllium plagiosum (assembly GCF_004010195.1). NCBI lineage: Eukaryota > Metazoa > Chordata > Chondrichthyes > Orectolobiformes > Hemiscylliidae > Chiloscyllium > Chiloscyllium plagiosum. The sequence continues at coordinate 68,149,320 of NC_057722.1, read as the reverse complement.
TTTGTGGTAGCACATGGCAGTGAGTAAAAGGACCATAGGGTTGCAGTCTCCATGAATTGGCAGCTCATTCTGCCCTCTGCCTGCTTTCTTGGAATGGACCTTTTGGTGAAAAGTAACAGCGGCTGTTGATTGTCTAATGCCCTTTCTGCACAAGAGTCTCAGATCAATTTATATCCCCATACTTCCCCTTGGCAGAAAAGCATAATAAATGCCAAACGCATGCCAGATAAATGCCAACTCTGAGTGCTTCTCAACATGATTTAAATGCAGTCATGTGCTCACACAGGTACTTTCGAGTGTTTCCTGAATCTGTTTTACTGACTGACTCAACAAAATACAGATTAAAATTAAAATCTGCCAGAAATTAATGAAAGGTTTCATCTTATTCCTACTGGATATTTTTATTTCAAAGGGCCTGCTGCAGAAATTCAGCTCAACAATCACTTGGGTTTGGTTCTGATGCAGTAACAAAGCATATTACTGAAGTAGTTATTAAGTATATGGATGGCTAGCTAAATATAAGCTGAGTGTTTTCACAAGTTATTCCTTTGACCTCACTCTCCTGTTACTATAATCATGCAGCAATGAGATTTTAGAAAGGAATATAATCTAGAATGAATTATGCTATGTGTGGCTGCCTGACCACTAATACAAAGGAAAACAACAGTATTGTCCCTGTCAACCCTTAGGTGAAAAGGTTTTTCTTCATTTAAAGCCCTCTCCAATCTCTGATCTCAAAAGGTCTTAAGTAAATTTCTGTCTCATGTCTAAGTTTGCCAGTGGGATAGTTTATTGGTTAAGGTATAGATAGGTACAATCAAGCAGTCAGGAGTTTAAATCCCAACAAGAAATGAAACAAAATTTGATCTGATCATTATTTATAGAGTCATAGGGCACAGAAACAGCCCACCCGGTCAAACCAGTCTATGCCAACCATAACCCCAAACTAAACTAGTCCTACCTGCCTGCTCCTGGCCCATATCCCTCTGAACATTTCTTATTCAAGTACTTATCCAAATGTCTTTTAAGCATTGTATTGTACCCCCATCCACCACTTCCAATGGAAGTTCACTTCACACACAAACTACTGTGTAAAATATTGTCATGTCCTTTTTAAATCTTTCTCCTCCCACCTCAAAAATATGCCCTGTAACCTTGAAATCCCGCACCCTGAGGAAAGGCATCTGCCATTCACCTTATCTATGCCCCTCATGATTTTATAAATCTCCCTAAAGGTCACCCCCCCCAAATCTCCTACACTCGAGAAAAAGATCGCAGCCTGTCCAACCTCTCCTACCAACACAGTTTAATGAAACTTTCTTTCACATTGAAGGCATAAAAGGAAAAAAAAAAAAAATCAGAAAGCATACAGACTTGTTCTCCAGAACTGGCACACCCCACAGTCAGGTTCTTCCAGTAAAGATACTCCTACCAACACAGTTTAATGAAACTTTCTTTCACATTGAAGTCATAAAATGAAAAAAAAAAAATCAGAAAGCATACAGACTTGTTCTCCAGAACTGGCACACCCCACAGTCAGGTTCTTCCAGTAAAGATACAACATAGGCATCAAGTTGGCAATGTGAAAAATCCAACTTGGCCAATTACTGCCCCATCAATCTACTCTAGATCTTCAGAGGCACAATGACAAGGGTTGAAGACAGTGTTACCAAGTGGAAATTGTTCAGCTGCAATCTGCTGATTGACACTCAGTTTGGGTACTGCATTTCTCGTTTCCCAAAGCAGCCGAGGACAAATCTGGTCCGGACCTGGTGACTTGTCAATCTTAATGTTTGACAACATTTTCAGCACATCAGCTTCCTCTATCTCTATCCATTCCAGCATCACATCTGCTCTTCAAAGTTTGCATTCACTACAAAGTTAGTTTCTTTTGTAAAGACAGAAGCAAAAAGAAAAACTCATTTAGGGCTTCCCCTACCTCCTCAGACTCCACACACACAAGTGCCCTATGCTACCCCTGATTGGCCCTACTTTTTCTTTGACCATTCTCTTATTCCTCACATAAGTGTCACATAGATTTAGATTTAGATCCAGGTCGGGATTTTGGTTTATGTTTGGGTCTGGGTCTAGATTTCAGTCCAGATTTAGATTTAGGTTTAGGTTTACATAGAACATGGAAAAGTACAGCACAGGACAGGCCCCCTGGCCCTCAATGTCGTGCCGAGGTTTAATCCTAATGTAAAATATAGAAACTTAACCTACGCACCCCTCAACTCACTGCTCTCCATGTGCCTGTCCAGCAGTCACTTAAATGTCTCCAATGACTCTGCTTCCACCACCACAGCTGGCAACACATTCCCAACTCTCTGCATAAAGAACCTACCTCTGATGTCTTCTTTATACCTTCCTCCTAATATCTTCAAACTATGATTTCTCATACCAGTCAATCCTGCCCTGGGGAAAGTCTCTGCCTATTGACTATTTATTCCTCTCATTATTTTGTATACCTCGATCAGGTCTCCTCTCTTCCTCCTTCTCTCTAGAGAAAAGTCCGAGCTTATTCAACCTCTCTTCATAAGAGAAGCCCTCCAGTCCAGGCAGCATCCTGGTAAACCTTTCCACCCTCTCCAAAGCCTCTGTATCTTTCCTATAGTAGGGTGACCAGAACTGGACACAATATTCCAACTGTGGTCTCACCAGGAACTTGTAGAGCTGCAGCAAAACCTCATGGCTCTTAACACCATATGCTTTCTTAACAACCCCATCTGCTTGGTTGGCAACTTTAAGGGATCTATGTACTTGCACACCCAGATCCCTCTGTTCCTCCACACTGCCAAGAATCCTGTCTTTAATCCTATATTCAAATTCGAGTTCAACCTTCCAAATTGCATCACTTCACATTTATCCAGGTTGAACTCCATCTGCCATTTCGCAGCCTAGCTCTGCATCCTGCCTATGTCATGCTGCAGCCTGCAGTAGCCCTTGATACTATCGACGAAACCTCCAACCTTTGTGTCATCTGCAAATTTACTAACCCACCCCTCAACCTCCTCATCCACGTCATTTATAAAAACTACAAAGAGCAGAGGCCCATGAACAGAGCCCTATGGGACCCCATTCACTGTCCTCCAGGCAGGACACTTTCCATCTACAACCGTTCTCTGCCTTCTGTCAGCCAGCCAATTCTGAATCCAGATAGCCAAATCTCCCTGTAACCTATACATCCTGACTTTATGAATGAGCCTACCATAGGGAACCCTAAGAAATGCCTTGCTGAAAATCCATATACACCACATCCACAGCTCGACCATTGACCTGTCTTGGCACCTCCTCAAAGAACTCAAGATTTGTGAGGCATTACCTGCCCCTCACAAAGCCATGCTGACTGCCTTTAATCATGCTATGCTTTGCCAAATAGTCATAAATCCTATCCCTCAGAATTCTTCCCAAAACTTTGCTGACCACAGACATAAGACTGACTGGTCTGTAATTGCCAGGGATTTCCCTATTCCCCTTCTTGAAAAGAGGAACAACATTCACCTCCTTCCAATCCTCCGGTAGGAGTTGCATGGAGAGTGAGACAGCAAATCTCCTCGCCAGCAGCTTAGCAACCTCCTTTCTCGCTTCCCGGAGCAGCCTAGGATAAATCTGGTCTGGGCCTGGGGAACTTATCAATCTTAATGTTTTCCAAAACTTCCAGCACATCAACTTCATCAATCTTGATCTGTTCAAAACTATATCCCAGCTCCTCTAAGGTCTTCATTTACAACAAGTTCTTTCCTGGTGAAAACCGAAGCAAAAAACGCATTTATGACTTCCCCTATCTGCTCAGACTCCGCACACAAGTTCCCTCCGCTATCCCTGATCGGCCCTACCTTCTCCCTGATCATTCTCTTATTCCTCACGTATGAATAAAATGCCTTTGGGTTCTCCCTAATCTTGCTTGCCAAGCCTTTCTCATGCCGCCTCCTGGCTCTCCTCAGTCGATTTCTGAGCTCCTTTCTAGCAAGCCTGTAATCCTCTAAAGCTGTGCTAGATCCTTGCTTCCCCCACTTTACGGAAGCTGCCTTCTTCATTTTGACAAGAAGTTCCTCTGTTCAGGTCATGCACGGTTTTTTAAATCTTACCCCTTCTTACCTGTCTCAGAGGAACACATTCGTGCATCATTTAGGTCTAGCCCTAGGTCTAGATTTAGGTTTTATTGATGAGTGTACTCAAATACAGGGTACAAGAGAACAGTGAAAAGATGTTACTGTCTGAAGTACAAAGTATCTAAATGCAAAATCTTAGTGACAGAAGTAGAAAAGTAAAGAAATAAAAGTTAAAAAGTTCAACACTACAGTCTTTGTCATATAAAAGCAGAAAAATAATTTCTTTTTGCAAATAATTTCGACAACTTGGCACCAAGGAAGGTTTCAGATAAATTTACAAACTAAAGCATGCAGCATTATACATACAAACCAGAAATAATTCCGTAGAGGCTGGTATACCATCACCAAGTCACCCTTTATTTACATGTGGACAGTCCTTGACACTGATCCAGCTCCCTCAGAGCCAGCTCTCAGAGTCAATAGAACCTTTGACAATCCTGTTTGTTTTTTTTTCTTTTGTTTTTTTGTCCCCCCCAAGGTGCACGAATCTTTATTCAATTTCCACCACCAGGAAGATAGGAAAACACCCGAGTGGCCAGTGACAAACACTGCCCTTCACATCAAAGGGCAGTGCTGTGTGATCAAAACAGTGAAGGGGAGGGTAGGGACTAAATCAAAATAGAGTTTAGTAATTAGTAACGGGCAATAAATGCTGGGCCTAACCATCAACACCCACATCTAATGTATGAATTATAGCATCCTTACAGTGTGGAAACAGGCCATTCAGCTCATCAAGTCCACAGTGACCCTCTGAAGAGTACCCCACTCAGACTCACCCTCTCCTACCCTCTCCCTGTAGCTCTGTATTTGGCATGGCCAATCCACCCGCACCTGTACATCTTTGGATTGTGGGAGGAAACTGCAGATCCCCGAGAGAAAGGGGGAGGAGTCCCGCGTAGAGAGCCCTCCACTGGGGATCCCCACCGCCCGGTGGCAAATGGGCACGCCAAGGCGTGTCCGGACGGTGGATGAGGGAGAAGAGGTGGACAGTGTGCAGCAGCAGTCTATACAGGGCCCTCCTTTTCACATCCTTGAAAGAAACAAAATTAAAATTCCGGAGGCGGCTCAGGTTGTGGGGCACATGCTCCCGTGGGAAGTACGGGACCTTGGGGCCAATGTGAAATTCCGGCCAGGCTGGGGTGAGCGCAGACGGAATCCCACCGCACACCTGAGCGTCCTCCAACTGGTGCACTACGTCGGGTCCGAGCACCGCCGTTTTAAGGCGTCGGATGGCGGTGGCCACGTACCAGACGTCTACCGCTGTCCTGCTCGCTATGTCCTGCAGCAGCGTCCAGCCCAGGCCCCCGGCACCCAGCACGTCCCCGACCCTGGTCGCCCTCGCTGCCACGGCCCTCCCCTCCGACAGCCACTCGAACCCGCGAGTACGGAGGTGCGGATTCCTGAGCAACGGCTCCCTGACGACAGCCGCTACTCCAGCCGGAGGGTAGGAGCGATGCGATTCGACCATGTTCCAGACAGTGATCAGGTCCTGGTAAAAGACAGGCAGCGTCTTGAGGGCGACCTCCAAACCGTCACAGTCGACGAACAGGAGCTGCGTGTTGTAGTTGAGGTTACGCACCTGGCGGAAAAAATACGTCACCAGGGCGCACCACCTGGGAGGAGGCTCGACGTAAAGGTAACGCTGCAAGGTCTGAAGGCGGGGAACGTCGCGACCTGGGTGCGGACGCACACCAGCGACTGACCGCCCTGCTCAATAGGGAGACTCGGAACCTGCGCACCGACCCAGTGCATCTTTTTGTCCCAGAAGAAATCGACCAACGTTCTCTGGATGTCAGCGACAAAGCCAGGAGGAGGGACCAAATTGACCAGCCGGTACCACAGCATGGCGGCCACCAGCTGGTTTATGACCAGCACTCGACTCCTGTAAGATAGCACTCAGAGCAGTCCTGTCCAGCGGCCTAGGCGAGCCGAGACTTTGGCCTCCAGCTCCTGCCAGCCGGGCTGAGGTAGACCCCCAGGTAGAGGAGATGGGTGGTACTCCAGCTGAACCCCCGTAACTCCTCCGGCAGAGAGTCCACCCGCCACAGACCGACCAGTAGTCCGGAACATTTGGCCCAGTTGATCCTGGCGGAAGACACCGCAGAGTACACGGCCTGGCACTCGCGCATCCTCCCCCAGGTCAGCCGGGTCGGTGAAAGTGAGGAGCATGTTGTCGGCGTAGGCCGAGAGGACCACCCCCGTGCCCGCGCCGCGCAGAACCAGCCCCGACAACCTCCTCCGCAAGAGGCGCAGGAAAGGCTCCACGCACAGGGAATACAGCTGGCCGGACAGGGGGCAGCCTTGACGCACTCCTCTCCCGAAGCGAAGGGGCGCCGTCAGGGACCCGTTAACCTTAACCAGACACTCTGCGGCGGCGTACAAAAGTCGGATCCGGGCGACGAACTGCGCCCCGAACCCGAATGCCCGCAGAGTCCCGAGCAGGTACTCGTGATCGACCCTGTCGAACGCCTTCTCCTGGACGAGAGACAGGAAGGCGCTCGGCAGACCAGCCCGTCGACAGAAATGGATCAGGTCCCGGACCAGGTGGACGTTATCGTGTATCCTCCGGCCCGGGACCGTGTAGACTGGTCCGGGTGGATCATGTGGGCCAGCACGGAGGCCAGGCGAGAAGACAACACCCTGGCAAAGATTTTGTAATCCGTGCTGAGGGAGGAGACCGGACGCCAGTTCTTCAAAGAACGAAGGTCCCCCTTCTTTGGCAGCAGGACGATGACCGCCCTGCGCCAAGAAAGGGGCAGCTATCCGGCATTTAGACACTCCCCCAGGACCTGTGCGTAGTCGCTCCCCAGGACATCCCAGAACGCCCTGAAGAACTCCACAGTCAGCCCGTCCAGCCCCGGGGTTTTGCCCCTCGAGAGCCGGTCGAGGGCGCCGGTCAGCTCCTCCAAAGTGACGGGAGCGTCGAGCCTTCCGGCGTCCTCCGGGCCGAGCTGCGGCAGGTCCTCCCACAGAACTCTGCGAGCATCCTCGCTGGACGGATCCGGAGAGAACAGGGCTGTGTAATAGTTTCGGACGTGGGCCCTGACACCCTCCGGATCCGAGAGGAGGGACCCGTCGTCGGCCAGCAGCACAAGGAGCTGCTGACGGGTGCCACGCCTTTTTTCCAGCGAGTAGAAGAAGGGGGAGCCGCGGTCCAGGTCCTGGAGGAGCTGGATCCGCGACCTCACCTACGCGCCCCGAGCCCCGACGAGCTGCAGGTCCCGGAGCGCGGCCTTCTTCTCTTCGTACACCCCGCGCAGGGCCGGGTCCGCGTCGGGCTGACCGAGGCGTGACTCCAGGTCGAGCAACTCCCTCTCCAACTCCCCGATCCTGGATTTCCGCCGCTGCGTCGACCCCCTCGCGTACTCCTGACAGAAGACGCGGACGTGAGCCTTGCCCACGTCCCACCATAGCCTCAGGGAGGGGAAGCTTCCCCGCTTCCTTCTCCAGCCGGCCCAGAAACGACGAAACGAGTCCCGGAACCGCTCGTCCTCCAGCAGCAGGTTGTTAAAGTGCCAGTACGCGGAGCCGAGCCTGGCGCCGAACGGAAGGAGTTCCGCCCACACCAGGTGGTGGTCCGTGCACGACACCTGCCGCATGGAGGCCTTCGGGAAACAGGAGGCGTACGCCCGCGAAACGTACAGGCGGTCGATTCTGGACACTCCGACCCCAGGCCTCACGAAGGTGAAGGCGATGGAGTCGGGATGGAGATTCCGCCAGACGTCCACCAGGTCGAAGGACTTGACCAAGTCCCCCAACCTCTTCCCTGACGCGCGGTCAGTGCGGGCACCGCCGTGGTCCCTGCCCTCGAGGACACAGTTAAAATCTCCCCCGAGGACGACGCACTGGCCCTCGTCGATGGAAGCGAGATGAGCGGACACTTCTTCGAAGAAGCTCGCTTGCCTCGGCCCGGCCAGGGGAGCGTAGACGTTCACCAAGTGAAGCACCGCGCCCCCCAGCCGAACCGTCAGGTGAAGCAAACGGCCTGGCACTGGCTCCCTGACCCCCAAGATCTCCGGCTGAAAATGCGGGGCCAACAGGATAGCCACCCCGCCAGATCTGCGGGTGAGGTGACTCATGTAGACCCCCCCTCGCCACTCCAGGAGCCAGGTGGCTTCGTCACCCGGGGTAGTGTGGGTTTCTTGCAGGAAGCACACCGCATACCTCCCGTCCCGAAGGACCGAGAGGGTCTGGAATCTGCGCTGCGACTCCCTGCTGCCGTTGATGTTGAGGCTGGCTATAGGTGTCTTCATGTTGGAAGCATTGTGCAACCACCACCAGTACAGTTAA
>NC_057722.1:68119921-68135829 GCF_004010195.1 Chiloscyllium plagiosum | reverse complement strand
CTAAATCAAAATAGAATAGGAGGGAGAAATGATGCACTCCACTCCCTGCGGCGCCCACCTCTCCCTGAACAACTCCAGGGTGTTGGTGGACACCGCGTGCTCCCTCTCCAAGGACACCCGGGCTCTGATGTAACCGCGGAAAAGGGGCAGGCAGTCGGCCCAGGACGCCTGTTTGTCTCTGTCAGCCAGGGCTCCCTGATTGGACTAGATTAACAGCCCAGTCAGGGAATTTGTATTCTGTGAAGACTTCGATACAATCACTACATCCCTCTCCCTCTGATTCAGAAGACATTGTCCCGTTCTGTTTGAATTGAATTAACTTTATTATCACATGAACTCAAATGCGTACAGTCATCACATTTAAGCACCATCTGAGATATAAAGGTACATATGTACAGATACTTAATCCTGAGAAAGCAAGAAAAGTAACAAAATAAATAGTCCAGCCTTATAGGGTGAAAGAATAAATGATAAAAATAAATAAGTCAAAAGATCAAAATGTCAGTCTTTCTGAGGCACTCCATGCTGCTATGTGACCTAAGGCAGGTCTCCACCACCCTGCTGCTGGCAGGCACATTAACAAAGGAGTCACCACACTTTGGACACCATCTCTTCATCACTAGTCCCACTTTGCTGTCACTGCTGAACCCACACTGACTCCACAACCAAAATCCTCAGGCCTCACTGCCAGGCCAGGCTACTGCTGGGCCCTCAGTGCAGCTTCAGATGCCAATGTCACCATCCCAGCGCTGACATCTTGAAGAGTCGACTGCTGCTGCACCATTGTCCCCCATCGCGAGCGGAGCTTTGCAGCTGCTCGCCCTGAGCACCGGGAGAATGTCTGCAACTTCCCTGACCTCCAGGAGAGAGTCCACATCACCCCGATCTCCAGGAGAGAGTGTGCACCATCCCTGATCTCCAGGAGAGAGTCCTCACTATCCCTGATCTCCAGGAGAAGTCCTCACCATCCCTGATCTCCAGGAGAGAGTCCTCACCATTCCTGATCTCCAAGAGAGAGTCCTCACCATCCTGATCTCCAGGAGAGAGTCCTGACCATCCCTGATCTCCAGGAGAGAGTCCACACCATTCCTGATCTCCAGGAGAGAGTCCACACCATCCCAGATCTCCACGAGAGAGTCCTCACCATCCCTGATCTCCAGGAGAGAGTGTGCACCATCCCTGATCTCCAGGAGAGAGTCCTCACCATCCCTGATCTCCAGGAGAGAGTCCTCACCATTCCTGATCTCCAAGAGAGAGTCCTCATCATCCCTGATCTCCAGGAGAGAGTCCTCACCATCCCTGATCTCCAGGAGAAAATCCTCACCATCCCCAATCACCAGGAGAGAGGCCTCACTATCCCTGAACCCAGGAGAGAGTCCACATTATCCCTGATCTCCAGGAGACAGTCCTCACCATCCCTGACTTCCAGGAGAGAGTCCTCACTATCCCTGATCTCCTGGAGAGAGTCCTCACTATCCCTGATCTCCTGGAGAGAGTCCTCACAATCCCTGATCTCCAGGGGAGAGTCCTCACCATCCCTGATCTCCAGGAGAGAGTCCTCACAATCCCTGATCTCCAGGAGAGAGTCCTCACTATCCCTGATCTCCAGGAGAGAGTCCTCACCATCCCTGATCTCCAAGAGAGAGTCCACATCATCCCTGATCTCCAGGAGAGTGTCCTCACCATCCCTGATCTCCAGGAGAGAGTCCACATCATCCCTGATCTCCAGGAGAGAGTCCGCACCATCCCTGATCTCCAGGAGAGTGTCCTCACTATCCCTGATCTCCAGGAGAGAGTTCTCACCATCCCAGATCTCCAGGAGAGAGTCCTCACCATCCCTGATTTCCAGGAGAGAGTGTGCACCATCCCTGACCTCCAGGAGAGTGTCCTCACTATCCCTGACCTCCAGGAGAGTGTCCTCACCATCCCTGATCTCCAGGAGAGAATCCTCACTATCCCTGATCTCCATGAGAGAGTCCTCACCATCCCTGATCTCCAGGAGAGAGTGTGCACCATCCCTGATCTCCAGGAGAGAGTCCTCACTATCCCTGATCTCCAGGAGAGAGTCCTCACCATCCCTGATCTCCAGGAGAGAGTCCTCACCATTCCTGATCTCCAGGAGAGAGTCCTCACTATCCCTGATCTCCAGGAGAGAGTCCTCACTATCCCCGATCTCCAGGAGAGAGTCCTCACCATCCCTGATCTCCAGGAGAGAGTCCACATCATCCCTAATCTCCAGGAGAGAGTTCTCACTATCCCTGACATCCAGGAGAGACTCCTCACTATCCCTGATCTCCAGGAGAGAGTCCTCACCATCCCTGACCACCAGGAGAGAGTCCTCAAAATCCCTGATCTCCAGGAGAAAATCCTCACCATCCCCGATCACCAGGAGAGAGGCCTCACTATCCCTGATCTCCAGGAGAGAGTCCACATCATCCCTGATCTCCAGGAGACAGTCCTCACCATCCCTGACCACCAGGAGAGAGTCCACATCATCCCTGATCTCCAGGAGAGAGTTCTCACCATCCCTGATCTCCAGGAGAGAGTCCATCATCCCTGATCTCCAAGAGAGAGTCCTCACTAACCCTGATCTCCAGGAGAGAGTCCTCACCATTCCTGACCTCCAGGAGAGAGCCCTCACCATCCCCAATCTCCAGGAGAGAGTCCTCACTATCCCTGATCTCCTGGAGAGAGTCCTCACTATCCCTGACCTCCAGGAGAGAGTCCTCACTATCCCTGATATCCAAGAGAGAGTCCTCACAATCCCTGATCTCCAGGAGAGAGTCCCCACCATCCCTGACCTCCAGGAGAGAGTCCTCAATATCCCTGACCTCCAGGGGAGAGTTCACATCATCCCTGATCACCCGGAGAGAGTCCTCACTATCCATGATCTCCAGGAGAGAGTCCTTAACATTCCTGACCTCCAGGAGAGAGTCCTCAACATTCCTGACCTCCAGGAGAGAGTCCTCACTATCCCTGATCTCCAGGAGAGAGTCCTCACTATCCCTGATCTCCAAGAGAGCGTCCTCACTGTCTCTGATCACCGGGAGAGCGGCCTCACTGTCTCCGATCATCGGGAGAGCGGCCTCACTTTGACCGATCACCGGGAGTGCGGCCTCACTTTGACCGATCACCGGAGAGCGGCCTCACTGTCTCCGATCACCGGGAGAGCGGCCTCACTGTCTCCGATCACCGGGAGAGAGTCCTCACTGTCTCCGATCACCGGGAGAGCGTCCTCACTGTCTCCGATCACCGGGAGAGTGGCCTCCCTGTCTCCGATCACCGGGAGAGCGGCCTCCCTGTCTCCGATCACCGGGAGAGCGGCCTCCCTGTCTCCGATCAGCGGGAGAGTGTCCTCCCTGTCTCCGATCACCGGGAGAGTGTCCTCCCTGTCACCGATCACCGGGAGAGTGGCCTCACTGTCTCCGATCACCGGGAGAGTGGCCTCACTGTCTCCAATCACCGGGTGAGGTCCTCACTGTCTCCGATCACCGAGAGAGCGGCCTCACTGTCTCCGATCACCGAGAGAGCGGCCTCACTGTCTCCCGATCACCGGGAGAGCGTCCTCACTGTCTCCGATCACCGGGAGAGCGGCTTCATTGTCCCCAATCACCGGGAGAGTGTCCTCAGTGTCTCCGCTCACCGGGAGAATGTCCTCACTGTCTCCGATCACCGGGAGAGTGTCATCAACGTCTCAGATCACCGGGAGAGAGTCCTCACCATCCCTGATCTCCAGGAGGGAGTCCTAACCATCCCTGATCTCCAGGAGAGCGTCCTCACGATCCCTGACCTCCAGGAGTGAGTCCCCACCATCCCTGACCTCCAGCAGAGATTCCTCATCATCCCTGACCTCCAGGAGAGAGTTTTCACTATCCCTGATCTCCAGGAGAGCGTCCTCACCATCCCTGATCTCCAGGAGAGAGTCCTCACTATCCCTGATCTCCAGGAGAGTGTCCTCACCATCCCTGACCTCCCGGAGTGAGTCCTCACAATCCCTGACCTCCCGGAGTGAGTCCTCACCATCCCTGACCTCCCGGAGTGAGTCCTCACCATCCCTGACCTCCCGGAGTGAGTCCTCACCATCCCTGACCTCCCGGAGTGAGTCCTCACCATCCCTGACCTCCCGGAGTGAGTCCTCACCATCCCTGACCTCCCGGAGTGAGTCCTCACCATCCCTGACCTCCCGGAGTGAGTCCTCACCATCCCTGACCTCCCGGAGTGAGTCCTCACCATCCCTGACCTCCCGGAGTGAGTCCTCACCATCCCTGACCTCCCGGAGTGAGTCCTCACCATCCCTGACCTCCCGGAGTGAGTCCTCACCATCCCTGACCTCCCGGAGTGAGTCCTCACCATCCCTGACCTCCCGGAGTGAGTCCTCACCATCCCTGACCTCCCGGAGTGAGTCCTCACCATCCCTGACCTCCCGGAGTGAGTCCTCACCATCCCTGACCTCCCGGAGTGAGTCCTCACCATCCCTGACCTCCCGGAGTGAGTCCTCACCATCCCTGACCTCCCGGAGTGAGTCCTCACCATCCCTGACCTCCCGGAGTGAGTCCTCACCATCCCTGACCTCCCGGAGTGAGTCCTCACCATCCCTGACCTCCCGGAGTGAGTCCTCACCATCCCTGACCTCCCGGAGTGAGTCCTCACCATCCCTGACCTCCCGGAGTGAGTCCTCACCATCCCTGACCTCCCGGAGTGAGTCCTCACCATCCCTGACCTCCCGGAGTGAGTCCTCACCATCCCTGACCTCCCGGAGTGAGTCCTCACCATCCCTGACCTCCCGGAGTGAGTCCTCACCATCCCTGACCTCCCGGAGTGAGTCCTCACCATCCCTGACCTCCCGGAGTGAGTCCTCACCATCCCTGACCTGGGAGAGTGTCTCCCTGTCTCCGATCACCAGGAGAGTGTCCTCCCTGTCTCCGATCACCGGGAGAGTGTCCTCCCTGTCTCCGATCACCGGGAGAGCGGCCTCACGGTCTCCGATCACGGGGAGAGCGGCCTCACGGTCTCCGATCACGGGGAGAGCGTCCTCACTGTCTCCGATCACGGGGAGAGCGTCCTCACTGTCTCCGATCACCGGGAGAGCGGCTTCACTGTCTCCGATCACCGGGAGAGCGTCCGCACTGTCTCCGATCACCGGGAGAGCGGCCTCACTGTCTCCGATCACCGGGAGAGTGGCCTCCCTGTCTCAGATCGCCGGGAGAGTGTCCTCCCTGTCTCAGATCACCGGGAGAGTGGCCTCACTGTCTCCGATTACCGGGAGAGCGTCCCCACTGTCTCCGATCGCCGGGAGAGCGTCCCCACTGTCTCCGATCGCCGGGAGAGTGTCCTCACTGTCTCCGATCGCCGGGAGAGTAGCCTCACTGTCTCCGATTACCGGGAGAGCGTCCTCACTGTCTCCGATCACCGGGAGAGCGGCCTCACTGTCTCCGATCACCGGGAGAGCGGCTTCACGGTCTCCGATCACCGGGAGAGCGTCCTCACGGTCTCCGATCACCGGGAGAGCGTCCTTACTACCGGGAGAGCGTCCTCACGGTCTCCGATCACCGGGAGAGCGTCCTTACTGTCTCCGATCACCGGGAGAGCGTCCTCACTGTCTCCGATCACCGGGAGAAAGGCTTCACTGTCTCCGATCGCCGGGAGAGTGTCCTCCCTGTCTCAGATCGCCGGGAGAGTGTCCTCCCTGTCTCAGATCGCCGGGAGAGTGTCCTCCCTGTCTCAGATCACCGGGAGAGCGGCCTCACTGTCTCCGATCACCGGGAGAGTGGCCTCACTGTCACCGATCACCGGGAGAGCGGCCTCACTGTCTCCGATCACCGGGAGAGCGGCCTCCCTGTCTCAGGTCCCCCAGTCCAGCCACATCTGCCACTCTGTGTGTAAAACCATCTCCCCCTCACCCACCCCACCCCCAGCTGCTGCACTGTTGCTCCCGACCAATCCCTCACCGAGAAGAAAACAGAAAATGACAAAAACCCACCGACATCAAAGTAAATGAACAGAGGAGAAGGAAAAGCCAAACAGAGTTGGAATGCAGGTGCACCCTGGACATGATCCCACACACTGTCCTGTTACTCCGTCGCCATCTTGCATGGGAGTTCCCCCGGCATGTTTTAGCACCAGGTCAGTGTTCTCCAACTCTGCCTCAGATGCGGACAAGAGTGTAGCGCACAGTAGCTCGCCTCCTGTACCCGGAATGTCTCGGGAGAAGTTCATTCTCCTCTTCAGGCAGCAAAGGCATCGAGGCGTCGTCATCCACAATGTCCATCTCAGATCCTGCGATACCTTCAACAGGTTGTGGAACAGTTGGAATGGTCGTTGAGGGGCAGGACACGATACCCCCCCCAAAATGTTTGCGGGTTTTCAGCTTTCATGTGGTCCATGTGCTCGTTCAGGACCATCGCTCCTGCCTGGACCTTAAACATCACAGGACCTGACCTCACGTCAACCTTACCTCTTACCCCAGCAAGGCCATTCCCATGGCTCCTTCACCAAACCTTGTCTCCTGAAGTAAACTGTCTTTCTTACTTAGCAGAGTCTTGCGTCCCGTACTGGCGTTCCTGATGCCATTTTATCCTCCACCTCTCCCCTCCCCCCAGGTCCAGGAAGTTCAGATTTGAGCTGGTGCCCAGCCTTCTCCCCATTAGCAACCTTGCTGGAGCTATGGCATGAGGCGTGGTCTAATAATCATCAGGAGCTGGGACAGTTTGGTATCTACTGAAGCAGTAGGCTGCTTGTTGAAGCCTGTCTTCAGAGTTTGGACTGCTCTTTCTGCCAGATCATTGGCTGATGGATGGAATGGAGCGGTCTTTGTATGACAAACACCATTCAATTTTGGAAAATACTTAAATTCCCTGCTGGTAAATGATTGTCCATTATCTATGACCAACACTTCCAGCAGTCAGTGAATTGCAAAAAATGTGTAGTTTTTCTATCATCACGCCAGTGTTTGACAAGTGAATTCTATGCACATCCAGTCACTTTGAGTGGGGTTCATAATGAGAGGAGCCCATGAAAGGACTGACATAGTTGGAGTGTAACCAAGTCCAGGGTTTACCCAGCCACTCCCACAAATGTGTGGGAGGTGTGGGCAATAATTTTTGTCCTTGTTGGTACTCTGGGCTCTGCCTCACCAATACAGCCGTGTCTGCATCCAATCCTGGCCACCAGACATAATGTCTCACCAACATCTTCATTTTGGAAACCCGTGGAGTTCAGCCAGTATCTGGTGGTAACCTTTGCTCAGGACAATCACGCATGCTCCCCATAATAATATACCATCCTCTACTGTGACTTGATCTCTCCGTATCCGAAAAGGTTTCAGTTCTGGTTGTGATGGTCCTTTTGTCTCCCCCGTCACCGCCAGCTGTTTTGGTTTTGTGAGGACCAGATCTTTCTGCGGCCAAAGTCTGATAGTGTCAGCTGTGACTGGAAGTGTGTCCATAAAATTTAAAACCATTATGGGCCCTTCCAGGGGCGGGAATGCCAGTGATGTATATGCCACCTAGAGGAGGGGCAGTGCATCTGCATTCGCAACTTGGCCTCCCATACAGTTTTCCAACTTGTAATGACACACACTTAGTATTAGAGCCCACTGCTGAGTGCAGCCTGAAGCTATGGGCAACACTATCTTGTCTTCTTCAAGTTGACCTATCAGGGGTTTATGGTCTGTTATTATTACAACTTCGCAAGCATAAAGGTAATGGTGGAACTTCCTGACTCCAAACATAACTACCAAACCTTCCTCCTCTATGTAGACATATTTACCTACTGCATTAGCTAAAGTCCTGGATGCATTGGGTGTTCCTTTCTATTGGGCCACCTATGAGTTAATTCTACCATGATGCCATATGGGGAAGCATCGCATGTTGATACCAGATCTCACTTGGAGCCACAGTGTGCCAATACCTTGGAGGATGATAACGTTTCTTCACTTCCCTGAAAGCTGTGGCTTGGCTACACGACCATATTCAAGTCTGACCCTTTTTTAAAGAGTTGATTGCAAAGATGGAGGCCAGGTTATCTGTGAACTCTCTGTAGTAGTTCACCAGCCTAAGGAAAGACCTAAGCTCTGATACAGACATGGGAGCCAGGGCACCTTTGATCAGTCTTTATCTTCCAATGGGTGTAACCCGGTCTTGTTGACTAGTTGGGCCAAAGGGCCTGTTTCCACACTGTAAGTAATCTAATCTAATCTAAACTATGAGTAAGCAAAGTAGGTCACTTGGAGTGCTTGGAACACACATTTCTTTTCCCTTCTTATGCATGCACCTGCCTGGGAGAAATGTCTAAGGGCTATGTCTAAGTTCTCTAAGTGCTCCACATTGATATTAGCACAGCATATAGACAAATGGCTACTTGGGTGAACCTTAAAAAATGTTCTCCATCGTCTGTTGAAAAATTGCACAGGCTGATGATACCTCAAAAGGCAGTCTTGTATAATGATACAAATCGTTACGGGTATTCATTGTAACACACACTGGGAATCCTCATCTAACTGCAATTGCAAGTACACATGGCTCATGCCCAGCTTTGTGAGGGACAACCCCCCCATCCTCCCAAAATTGTGTATAACTCGTCTGTGTGTGAGGGATTGGGTGTCTATCCAGCTGTGAGAAGCAGTTTGCCATTTGTTTAAAGTCCCCACAAAGGTGAACCGAACCATCAGGCTTCACAATCAGTGCGGCCAGTGCCGCCCCTTCTACAAACTGGATTGGGTTTGATGATGCCTTCTCTCTCCAGCCTCCTGATTTCTGCCTTGACTTTTGCCCGTAAGGCAAATGGCACTGGGCGGGCCTTGCAGAATCATGGCATTGCTTTGTGGTCACCATGCAAGGGTGGCCTTGGCTCCTTTGATGGCCCCTGGATCTTCCTGAAAAACCTGTGGGCATTTAATTAGAATTACAATCGGGCAGCCATTTTCTAATTGAAAAATGTTGAGCCAATCTAAATGAAATTTCCTCAACCAATTTTGTCCCATTGAGCTTGGGCCCAGGCCTTTGACTACAATTAGTGGGAACTGAAGCAGCTGCTTCTCATAGGGGAGCAGAACCAAAGTTGTCCCCTTAATCTGTAAAGGTTCCCTGGTATAGGTTCTCAGTCTAGCCGAGGTCTCGCACAAACTTAAGGGTTGGAGTCCAGAGAGAACTATGTTAAAGACTGGTTCTGTGATCACTGATACAGCCATGCCAGTACTGACCTCCATTAGAACCAGGTGACAATTTAACCAGATGTTTATTTTGATTGGTTCTAATTTGGATGTTGCTAAGCAACTTAACTGTTCCACAGCAGATGTAGATGGACTTTCCAGGGTGTGCACTCTCCTGGATACCGGCCTACGAGGTCTTTAACTTAGGTCTAAAGGAATTCTTTTGCTGTATCAAGTCCACATCCCAGCAGCAACTACAACAGCCGTCCAACCTGGATCCTGAAGAAAATTTTGACCATTTGGCTGAGGCTTGGCTTTGTTTTGGGGTTTTGCTGTGGGCTGACCTAGAGTCCCTCTCTTCAGGATATATCCTGAGTGAGTCTCTGCAATTGCTTTCACTCAACTGGTGTTTCCTAAGCTCAGTTGGTCTGGTAAGAGTATCTGCTTCCATCAGAATGTCCTGCTACTCTAATGCTTTCACCTGCCACCCTGAGTAATGGTAAAGTCATTGTAGTGCCTGGTTCAGTATCATTATTAATCCCACATACTATAATGTCTCTCAGCATCTCTTTAAGGGTTAAACCAAGGTTGAATGCCTCTTGACCAGATTCCCCGGTTCTCAAATTGCCAAGTAAAACCGATAGTGTCTCAGAATTAGAGGAAGCTTGGGGTCACAATATTCCTTACTTAAATCCTTCACCTCTTGAAAGGTTCAGTATCTGGTGCTTCAGGGAAAGTTAGGTTTCTAATAAACAAAAAAGCAGCAGATCCACAAGCTGTCAAGAGAATTGCTCATTGTTTTTCATCTGCTGTAATGGGATTGCCTGGAAAAGATAAGGCATTCTTTTCATGTTCTGGGCCCAGTCGTCAATGGCAGGATCAAATGAGTCAAGCTTCCCAAATAAAGGCATGCTGACAGAAATGCTTACCCCCAACTCAAAGACAATTATTGTCAGTGAAGGTCTTCAGGAAAATGCTTTTCTCTTGTCGCCACTGAGACCGGTGTCCCCTCACCAAGTCATCCTTTACCTACATCTGAACAGTCCTTGACACTGATCCAGCTCCCTCAGAGTCAGCTCTCAGAGCGAACAGAGCCTCTGACTCTCCTGTTTACTTTTTTTTCCTGGTTGTAATGTTTTATTAAACAAATTACAAAACAGTTTACAAAAAGCAGTTAGCATTTATGGCTGTATACAACAGCAATTTTACGAGGGAGAGGAGCAGCGAAGCTCGGCCCCAGACCCTACCGTTCAACCAGTTTACAGGGAGTTGAGGACAAACCTCAAATCCTAGTTTCACATATAAAAAGACACAGTGACAATGACATTTGTACATAAAATGAGAAACCAGTTACATAAAAAAGTGAATACAATACAGACCCAGCAAGCCCCTGTCCGTCCCAACTTCCGACCGCTCTCCTGTTTATTTTTTTTTCGTCTGACATGCGCTTTTTATTTCTAAACCCCCACATTACCACCTAACTGCGGTAGTGCTTATACTCTCCTGTTTTTGTTTTTTCTTTTTTTTTGCAAATGCCCAAACCCAATATAAACACTCCTGTTTATTTCTTTTAATGCTCTGTTTATTTTTTTATCCCCTGATTTTTTTTTCTCTCTTATATTAACCCCCACACTTCCACCTAAGTGTGGTAGTGCTTATGTTTTCCATCCTGTCTATTTTTGTTTTACATTCCTGTTTGTTTTCCTTTATTATTATTTTCCCCTCACACTGCCTAACTGCAGTAGTGCTTATACTCTCCTGTTTATTTTTTTTTTTCTTTTCTTTTTTTCTTTACTTCTCTTTTTTTCCCACACTACCACCTAAGTGCGGTAGTGCTTATTTTATCCCCAGAACCCATGGTGTGTGTGCCACTCCTGTTTATTTATTTATTTATTTTTTTCCCTTTCTTTTTTAACCCCCACACTACCACCTAAGTGCGGTAGTGCTTATACTCTCCTGTTTATATCTGTCAGCCAGGGCTCCCTGATTGGACCAAGTTAAAAGCCCTAATCAGGGAATTCATATTCTATAAGGTCCGTCTGGCTGACCTCATTACAATTAATGCACAACTAATGATGATAAAAGAAAATACAAAGAGTATTATTTTACGAAAGGCTGGTAAATATGTAGGACAGATTACTGGCATAGATGTGGACTATGAAATCTTAATTTGTCTTTCGACAGATTCTTGGTAATGAATCAGATTCAAAAATATTTAAAAAAGAAAGAGTTACCAGTAATGTAGAACTTTCCATGATTTTACATCACTTAAGCACTTAAGTTGAAGTGCTTTTGAAGTTTTGTCACTGATGTAATGCAGCAAATCTCACAGTCTTGAACAGTATTTTGTCCCAAAAACAGCAATGCAATTCGAACCCTGGAAATGGGAGAAATATTGACCATACATGTGGTGAGGAGAACATCTGTTCTCTTCTTTCAAATGGCTCAATGGTATGTTTCATGTTCATTTGAGAGGGCTGATGGACCTCAGCCTAGTGTTTCATTTGAAAGACAGCACTTCCAACAGTGCAACACTCCCTCAGCACTGCACAGGAAGGTGCTCTAAGATTTTGAGTTTAAATTTCTGGAATGGGAATATTGGGATTCTTGGATAGAAGGGGACATGGACTATAGAGTCTTCTCCTGTCTGAATCCAGTTCTATGTGATTCAATATATTCCTGGAAGACAGGCCTGGTCTTGATGGCTGGACTTTGACACTACTGTCAGAGGCCTTGCAGTCTGGCCTATAGACTGACCCTTTCTAAAGTTCTGAGACCTTCCATTTTTTACAACCTTGTTGTGTCAAGGTGAAGACTGTGGAGTGCAACCTCCCTTCGTGCATAGGTTGTGAAAACAAGTTAGTCATGGGCATTTGACAAGGAAATCAATTTGCCACTTTGGTGTACATTGAATAAATGACAAGTTCTCCTTCTCCATCCACAAGGATCTCAGTGAATCTCTCTCTCTCTCTCTGCACCCCCCCAGGTAATCTCCTCTGCCCTGAAGTTCTTCTGCCATCTTGAACCGTCCCACCTGTCCCATTTTCCTTCCCACCACTCTACTCCACCCTCCACTCCAACCTATCACCATCACCCACCCCACCTGTCACATTCCCAGCTACCTTCCCTCCAGCCCCACACCCCTCCTATTTATCTCTCAGCCTCCTTCCCCACCCCCACATTCCTGATGAAGGGCTTATGTCCGAAACATCGACTCTCCTTCCCCCTTGGACGCTGCCTGACCTGCTCTGCTATTCCAGTGCGACACTTTTCAACTCTGATCTGCAGCCCTCACTTTCTCCAAGCTGCACATCACAGAAGGCTTGGAGACTCCAGGATCCACCATCTCTGCCCTTTCCCCCAATTAGCTAAACCCCTGAAAGTGGACATTGTTTCACCAACCTATCCTCTGAATACAGTGCAGAGAATAATGTGTTGCATTCTGTTCTGTCTGGACTGTAGATGTTGGAGAATTGGATTGAAATATCTGCAGTGCATGGCTTTGACACCTCTTACCTACACAAGATTCTTCTCTCATGGATACTGTGCCTATCCAAAAGAAACAGTATAGTGGCCAGAATTGTCCCATGGTCTTCCAGGGAAATAGCACAACAGCAATAACTAAATCATCTTCTGTTTCTTTGGCTCCTTTGACAGACTAAAATTATCCCAAAGCACTTCACCAGGAAAATTATAAAACAAAATATGCAAATGGAAATATAAATATTTAAACAGAAATGAGCTACGTGACACAATTTGAGGGCGATAACGAGACTTGGTGAACAACCCGAAGGTGGGTTTAATTGAACAAAGAATGGCTCAAAGAGACAATTTTGAAGCTTAGGGATTTGGCTTCTGAAGAACGACATGATTAAGGAGCAAGAAGGCCATGTGACCCTTTGAACTTACCTCACTATTAAACAAGATCACGGCTGATCTGATTTTAACCTCAACTCAACGTTTCTTAGACAGAACCTCTCAAACCCATGACCACTTCCATTTTGTAGAACAGGGGAAAACAGAATGGTGGGAACACCACCATCTGCAAATTCCCCTCCATGGCACTCATCGTCTGATCCCCACAACTGAAGTTTCTCATCCTTGGAACCATTCTTGCCCTGCCTCTCTACCAGCACCAAATCTGCTGAGAAACATGACCCCTAATTGTTGTTCCCAATGATTATGTTTGATATTGATATTATGAACAATAAAAGTTGAATTTATTGAACTCTATAGGCTGCATCTAAAGAGCTCTGACTTGACTAAATATCATAAGTTCCTACTTTTCAGAAAGAAGCAAACAAGAGAGGATGGGAAGAATGAAAGGCAGCATGAGGAAATGGAGCAATATTTGGGGTTGCTCAGTGGTTAGCAATGCTGCCTCACAGCACCAGGGACCCGGGTTTGATTCCAGCCTCGAGTGACTGACTCTGTAGAGTTTGCATGTTCTCCCCGTGACTCCATGGGTTCCCACTGGGTGCTCCGGTTTCCTGCAACGTGTACAGGTTAGGTGGATTGGCCATGCTAAATTGCCCATAGTGTCCTGGCATGTGTAGGTTAGGTGGATTAGTCAAGGTAAATGTGGGGCATAGGGTAAGGTTTGGGGTGGGATGTTCTTTGGAGAGTTGGTGCAGATTCGATGGGCCAACTGACCTCTATCTTCACTGTCGAGATTCTATGATTGAACCTGATCTGCCGTTCAATTGTTGACTTGTATTTTAACTGCATCCACACACCTTACTACCACAATTATTTCCAATCGAATGGTGAATGATTCACTTGATTAAGGTGGACTGGTGCAAGGCATATTGTGCTGAATGGCCTCATTATGCATTGTAACATTTCTGAGATTCTGTGATAGTACAATCCTTATGTCTCATTTTTCTTTCCCGTCAACCTTACATAATTCCGCATGAAGGGACAAGAGGAACTTTCTTTATCTTAATGCAGATGAATTGCACTTTCAAATTTCCCCTTCAAATGATTTTTAAGATCATAGTTTTACAAACACTGCCACAGTTGATGTTGAGAAACAGAAGAGAACAGAGGCAAGACAAATGGCATGAAAAGTGATCAAAATGAAAGTGTTCATCATGGAAAATCATCAAACTGTGCGGCACTGATGACATTAAAAAACCCTTCTGAAATGAAAGAACTTGCATTTCTTATGAATAGGGAAAGGGTTTCACAATTAAATTAAAATGCAGTCACTGTTGTCATAGAGTCATAGAGACATAGAGATGTACAGCATGGAAACAGACCTTTCTGTTCAACTCATCCATGCTGACTAGATAGACCATGGCCTCACCTCTCACTAACTCTGTAACCTCTGAACCACATCCCTCTGAGTTATGGAGTCATAGAGATGTACAGCACGGAAACAGACCTTTGGTCCAACTCGTCCATGCCGACCAGATAGCCCAACCCAATCTAGTTCCATTTGCCAGCACTTGGCCCATATCCCTCCAAACCCTTCCTATTCATATACCCATCCAGATGCCTTTTAAATGTTGCAATTGTCTCGCCTCCACCACTTCCTCTGGCAGCTCATTTCATACACGTATCACCCTCTGCATGAAAACGTTGCCCCTTAGGTCCCTTTTAAATCTTTTCCCTTTCGCCCAAAACCTATGCCCTCTAGTTCTGGATTCCCCCACCCCAGGGAAAAAAACTTTGTCTATTTATCCTATCCATGCCCCTCATGATTTTATGAACCTCTATGTTGCAGTGCACAGAATGACAGCTCTCAGCTGGTACGCACTAGAAAGTCACAAAGATATAGCAAATAAGTTGGGTTCACCATAGATATTCCCACGTAAATGTCGTCCTGCTTTAGTACCCTCTGTCCTACACAGGGTGTGGTGGTGGCAAACGTTGGTTAGGGGAAAAGTAGAGTGACACAGGGAACAAAGGCTGGATGGCACATGGCTGTCCAAATTCCTGTGCTTGGTTTGTAATCCAAACTTCAGGTCAGTGCACTGTATTGATGATCATTCAGATCATAGAATCCTTACAGTGTGGAAACAGGCCATTTGGCCCAACACACTGACCATCCAAAGAGTCACCCACCCAGACCCATTCCCCTACCCTATTACTTTACATTTACCCCTGACTAATGCTTCAAACTTAGACATCCCTGAACACTATGGGAAATTTAGCATGGCCAATCTACCCAGCATTTTGAGTGCGAGCAGCAGCAGAGTGTAAAGGAACCCGGAAGGCTACAGCTAAGGTGAGACAGTTTGTTTTAAAATTACTTACCGGTAGCGGGCAGCAGTGTATTTTTTTCTCTTCACAGAAAGAGCGGGAGCAGCAGGGGGAAGTGACGAAGACCAGAGGGGCAGCCGGGGAGGTTTTTTCCATATAAAAGCGCACAGGAGAATACAGTGTGGCATTGCTTGTCAAAGATCGTATTACAGCTGTGGAAAGGACGATGGATGAAGACTCGCCATCTGAGGTAGTTTGGGTTGAGGTTAGGAATAGGAAAGGTGAGCTCACCCTGTTAGGAGTTTTTTACAGGCCTCCTAATAGTCCGAGAAACATAGAAGAAAGGATTGCGAGGATGATTCAAGAGAAGAGTGAAAGTAATAGGGTGGTTGTTATGGGGGACTTTAACTTTCCTGATATTAATTGGGAAAGCTATAGCTCAAGTTCGTTAGATGGGTCAGCGTTTGTTCAATGTGTGCAGGAGAGTTTCCCGACACAATATGTAGACAGGCCAACAAGAGGTGAGGCCATACTGGATTTAGTTCTGGGTAAC
>NC_057722.1:68108345-68117245 GCF_004010195.1 Chiloscyllium plagiosum | reverse complement strand
CGCAACATCGAGGGCCGAAGGGCCTGTACTGCACTGTATTCTTCTATGTTCTTTGGACTGTAGGTGAAAACTGGGCCACCCGAAGAAAGCTCATGCAGATGTTGAGAGAATGTGCAAACTCCACACAGACAGTGGAATCAAACCTGGGTCCCTGGTGCTGTGAGGCAGCAGTGCTACCACTGAGTCACTGCGCAGCCCAGCAGACTGGATAACAGGATCGAGTCTGATGTGGGAAGAAGTGTCTCCTATAGTCAACACTGACTGGGAATCTTTGCGTCTGCAGGACCTGCCAAGTCAATGGAACCTCAAGGGCTTAACTACTAGCACTCTCTTCAAACACTGTCTTCACAAAAAGTACCCAGTTTGGTAATCAGCTTTATAAAATACATTGGACGGAGCTTAATTTGACAGATAAGTAGAGGAGGGATGAGGCTTTTATGGTGTAGTGATAGTGTCCCTACCTCTGGCCTAGGAGACCTGCGTTTGAGTCCCACCTGCTCCAGAAGAGTAGCAAAACCCATCTGACCAGGTTAACAAAACCTGTCTACATTCAGTCGCTAACATCGCGGTGGCTCAGTGGTTAGCACTGCTGCCTTACAGCACAGAGTCCTAGGTTCGATTCCAACTTCTGGCAATTGTCTGTGTGGAGTTTGCATATTCTCCCCGTGTCTGTGTGGGCTTGCTGCGGTTTCCTCCTATAGTCCAAAGATGTGCAGGTTAGCTGGATTGGCCTTGCTAAATTGCCCAGAGTGTTAGGTGCATTAGTCAGAAGGAAATGGGTCTGGGTGGGTAACCCTTCGTAGGGTCTGTGTGAACTGGTTGGGCCGGAGGACCTGTTTCCACATGGTAGGGAATCTAATCTGCTATTTTCTAAGGTCAGTCAGGAAGGAGCAAATCGATAAATGTTTTGTGATTTTGTTTTTATTTATTACTATCACGCGTACCAAGGTACAGTGAAAAGTGTTGTTTTATCTGCTTTACAGGCAGATCGTACCATACAAGTGCATCAGGGTAACAAAACAAAGTGCAGGGTACAATGTTCCAGCTGCCAAGAAGGTGCAGAGATAGATCAACATTAATATTAAAGAGATCCATTCAAAGGTCTGATAACAGCAGGGAAGAAGCTGTTTTTGAATCTGTTGATTCATGCTTGGGGATCAATACTAGGATGCCAGCTATTCACAATATATGTTCGTGATTTGGATGAGGCAACAAAGTATAATATCTCAAAGTTTGGAAATAGCAAAGATTTGGGTGGGAGGGTGAGCTGTGAGGAGGATGCAGAGATGCTGCAGTGTGATTTGGACTGTTTGAGTGAGTGAGCAAATGCATGGCAGATGCAGTTTAATGTGGATAAATGTAAGGTTATCCATTTCGGTAGCAACAAACAAAGGAGGCAAATTATCATTTTAATGGCTATAAATTGAGAGAGGGAATGTCCAATGAAACCAATGTGTCTTTGTGCACCAGTTGCTGATAGTAAGCATGCAAAGTGCAGCCAGCAGTAAAGAAGACAACTACACATTGGCCTTCATAACGAGAGGAATTCGAGTCCAGATACTTCTGCAATAATGCATGTTTCAGTAGCAGAATTTGGCTTAAAAGTCACTGATGGATTAGGGAATGGTACTTTGGAGAACGCTTACCTCCGTTGACAATAGGCTTAGTTTGTGTGTTTCGTTCTGTGCATGCGCCTATGTCAGCTGCCTACAGAGCAGCTTTCTGTAAGAGGTACTGTACAGAGAGCAGCTTTCTTACAAATGTAATGTGTTAAATTTACTTTTGTTTCATTAATAAATATGATTTCAACCTTCATTCAGGCTGTGCTATATGTTGCGTTTGACCTTTGGATGATTTTTGAGTGGTTGTGAGTGATATTTTTTGTTGGTCTACCCCAACCCCACTTTTCCCATTGGCCCCATTGTTTCTGTTAAGTGATTTTCGATTCGGTGAAGTTTCACTGGAATGCAACCGCAGCATTATAGCAGAGCTACTTGTTCAGGAACGAAGATGTCTTGCTGTGATTGTACAGGGCATTGGTGATAGTGTGTGGAATAGTGTGTGCAGGTTTGGTGTCTGTCCATAGAAGGATGTTCTTGCTCTGGAGGGAGTGAAACAAAAGCTTACCAAATCGATCCCTGGGACGGCAGGATTGATGTAGGAGGAGAGAGTGAGGATTGTATTCCTTCAATTCAGAAGCATGAAGGGGGAATTCTCAAAGACACCTCTAAAATGGTGACAGGACGACAGGTTAGCTGCAGGAAGGGTATTCCCTATTGTTGGTGAGTCCAGAATCCGGGATCCTACTTTAAGGGTAAGGGGTAAACCTTATTTGGACTGAGATGAGGAGAAATGTTTTTCAACCCTAGAGGGGGCAGGCCTGTGGAATTCATTGCCACAGAAGCTGGTTGAGGCTAAAGCATTATGTGTTTTAAAGTAGGAAATAGATATCTAGATATGGCTAAAGGTATCGTGGGATAGTGGAGGAGGGAAAGACTTAGTGTACTCACCAATAAACCATGATAAATATCGAATGGCTCAGCCGATCTGAGGGGCCGAATGGCCGATCTTCTATGTTTCCAAAAGGGAAAATAATAACGTATTGAACAATGCGTTAAAAGAAGTTGCAATGTGTGACGGTATAACAATTGTATTTTCAGTATGTTTTTTTAAAGAAATATGTAGATAAGGATCAGTATTTTAATCATTGTCATAACGTCACTTTTGATTTCAGCGCTTACAGCACATGAACAGAAACTTTAACAAATGACCAGCATTATAACTTGAGGGGAGTGTAAAGAATAAAGTCTGCCAAGGGAGAAAGGTTTTATCTTGCTCTAGATATGAGCAGACACAAGTGTTTTTCGGAATAAATATGCACCATTGAAAGAAGCTTCATAAAATGAGCATGTTGCAAAGTCTAACCCTTTACCAAAGGCCGTGGAGTTCATTTCCTAATGTTTCATTGTGAATTTGAATAATTACACTCAGTGTACCATTGGGATAGCTGAAATTACTATGGATGTATTAGCACTGGGACAGTAATTACAGGCAATTACCCTCCATGTGCCACCCAAATAGCCTTAATTGATACATGCGGGACAATTATGTCCAATGCTCTTTCAGAGTAACATGATTCTGAGTTGGTACTTAATTGCTGACATTGACCTAATTCCAGTGTTTGTCATTGATGGGCCTTCCAGATGTGCTTCTGTGTCACATCTGGGGGACATTGTACTTGCACTCACCACTCCCACTGGTAGTTCTGCCTCTGTCGGCCAGGGACGGAGATTTTTGACGGGACGGGACAAGGTGGAGGGTGGGGTGCGGGGGTGGGAGGGGGGGGGGCCATCAGATGGATAGGGGTGGAGGGGCCAAAGATGTGGTGCCAACTCTGCAGTGGAAATGTGCCAAGAGCAATATTTCTCAGCAGTATTGGAGGAGTGGGAACTTGCTGCTGCCCAGCTCTATGGGTCATAGTCTCCCTCTTGGGTTCTCAGCCCAAAGATAGATGCAGCATGACCTCCACAACAGCTGGGGCAAGGAAGGAACTCCCAAACCCATGCAAGCAGACACAGGTAAAAACCCTGTGGGATTGGCACCAATCCAATCTACATCAACTGAGTCAACTGGCCCTACAAAGGAACCCAAGTTGTTGTGGTAAAATGTACCATTCTATGCACGTTGCAGCCTTGCACTGTGGATGGTGATGGTAGAGGCCGCAATTTCTTTCCATGGTCACTAATTGTTACCCACATTCGCCACATGCTTTATGTTGGAAATGCAGTCGGTTCTGCCATAACGCGCGTTTCTTCAACGCAAATTGGCCTTAATGTAGTTGAGGAATTTAAACCAGGAGAAAATGAGCACTGCGGATGCTGGAGATCAGGGTCGACAGTGTGGCACTGGAAAAGCACAGCCGGTCAGGCTGCATCCAAAGAGCAGGAGAATCCAAGGGCCTATGCCCGAAATGTCGATTCTCCTGCTCCTCGGATGCTGCATGACCACACTCTTTGACTGAAGAATTTAGACCATTAGTTGTAGAACGCGAACTTTCCTTACCTGCATTGGCTACCACGCAAGCCCGGCCCCATTAGTTTGAACGGCGCAGCTATTGCACAATTTTCTTTTAATGTACGCGCAGAAACGGAACTATCGCATTATATCGGAACAGGGCTGTACTTACAAGTTGATACCCAACCTGTTCAGTGGAAATAGCTTCTCAGTTTCAAGCCCCCCTAAGAATCTTACAAGTTTTCAGATGAAATGAATATATTTTATGTTGCTGTGTCCTCCCTGCTCGTTGAACTTGAGTTGGTGTTTAAAGATATGGTGAGGCTCCAAAATATCCAAAATCATGGCGACGATGATGTCGCTGGAGACAAGATAGTGCCAAAGTATGGCAAGACAGTTCTAACAGTGATGTCGTAGCACCAGCCCATGGCTGGGCCCAGGTACCTTGTGTTCGACAAGTTGACTCTCCTGCTCCTGGGATGCTGCCTGACCGGCTGTGCTTTTCCGCCAGTACTCTCTCGACCAAGGTACCTGTTGGGTGAGGCAGCGTGTGGGGACCTGGAGATCCTGAGGATTCACAGACTGAGGGACGGACTTTGTCACTTTGTATTTCCGACAGCGAGACAGGGTAGCGATCTGGAAGTTTCCTTTTCATTTGGCTGGTCCTTTTACTTCTGCTTCTGTTTTTAATCCTGTCTTTTGTATGGCACCAGAGAATGGCAACTTTGCACTGTATTCCTTGACATTGAGTAAAGGACGGGCAAGTTATGCTGCAGCTTTATAGGGCTTTAGTTAGGCCACACTTGGAATATCGTGTACAGTTCTGGTTACCAGATGAATGAGGATGCTTTGGAGATGGGACAGAAAAGGTTGACAGGATGTTGCCTGGTGTGGGGAATTTTAGCTTTGAAGAAAGGTTGGACGGATTGGATTTGGTTTCGCTGGAGCGCACGAGGATGAGGGGTAGCCTGGTAGAAGTTTATAAGATTGTGAATGGCATGGATAGAGTGGAAAGTATGGGGCTTTTTCCCAGGGTGAAGGGGTCAATTACTTGGGGACACAGGTTCAAGGTGTGGGGAGGAGGAGGAGTGTTGAAAAGAGATGTGTGAGGCAGGTTTTCACACAAAGGGCCTGGAACACATTGCCAGAGGAGGTAGTGAAAGCAGACACAATACCAGCATTGAAGAAGCACCTGGATGAATACATGAATAAGAAGAGAAATACAGGTCCTGTAAGTGAAGACAGTTTTTGTATGGAAGGAGATCAAGTGCAGGCTTGGATAGGCCAAAGTGCCTCTTCCTGTGCTCTATTGTTCTTTGTTCAAGTACGTGATAATAAAATCCAAATCTCAATCGAAATCAAAATTGTCACTATTTTCAGTGAAGCCATGGGACCAGTCTTCTTGAGGGGAAAGAATGGAAAATAAATAATAAGTGAATAAATAAAACAAAGTTTGCACAACAGCTTCCTTGCCTCAACGTTGCCTCCGAGGTTAAGCTGGCAATTAGCTCGCTCACACAGAACTGGTTTGATTTGAAGTCTGTGTTGAGTTGACTGGAGAAGTTATAGAGTCAGAGAGATGCACAGCATGGAAACCCGTCCAACCCATCCATGCCGACCAGATATCCCAACCAAATCTAGTCCCACCTGCCAACAACCGGCTGTATCTCTCTTAACCCTTGCTATTCATATATCTATCCAGGTGTCTTTTAAAGGTTGCAATTGTACCAACCTTCACCACTTTTTCTGGCAGCTCATTCCGTACATGCACCACCCTCTGCGTGAAAACGTTGCCCCTTAGGTCCCCTTTATATCTTTCCCCTCTCACCCTAAACCTATGCACTCTAGTTCTGGACTCCCTCACCCCAGGGAAAATACTTTGTCTATTTATCCTATCCATGCCCCTCATGATTCTATAAACCTCTATAAGGTCACCCCTCAGCCTTCAACGCTCCAGAGAAAACAGCCCCAGCCTCTTCAGCCTCTTCCTGTAGCACAAATCTTCCAACTCTGGCAACATCCTTGTCAATCTTTTGCGAACCCTTTCAAGTTTCACAATATCCTTCTGACAGGAAGGAGACCAGAACTGCATGCAATATTCCAACAGGGGCCTCACCAACATCCTGGACAGCCGTAACATGACCTCCCAATTCCTATACTCAATGCTCTGAACAATAAAGGAAAGCATACCAAATGCCTTCTTCACTATCTCAGCTACCTGCAACTCTACTTTCAAGGAATTATGAACCTGTACTCCAAAGTCTCTTTATTTAACAACACTCCCCAAGACCTTACCATTAAGTGTATAAGTCCTGCTCTGATTTGCCTTTCCAAAATGCAGCTCCTCACATTTATCAAAATTAAACTCCATCTGCCACTCCTTAGCCCATTGGCCCATCTGATCAAGATCCTGTTGTACTCTGAGGTAACCTTTTTCGTTAGTAGAAAGTGAGGACTGCAGATGCTGGAGATCAGAGTCGAGAGTGTGGTGCTAGAAAAGCACAACAGGTAAGGCAGCATCCGAGTAGCAGGGGATTTGACATTTCGAGCATAAGCTCTTCATCAAGAATGAGGCTTGTGGGCCGGGGGACTAAGAGATAAATGGGGGGGAGCTAGAGGGAAGGAGCTGAGAATGCAATAGGTACATGAATGTGAGGGAGAAGGTGATAGGTCGGAGAGGAGGGTGGAGCAGATAGATGGGAAAGGCGATGAACACGTCAGGAGGGCGGCGAAGAGCTGGAAGCTTGCGACTGGGATAATGTGGAGGAAGGGGAAATGAGGACACTGTTGAAATCCACATTGATCCCATGTGGTTGCAGGGTCCCAAGGTGGAAGAAGAGGTGTTCTTCCTCCAGGCACCAGGTGGTCAGGATTTGGCGTTGGAGGAGGCCTAGGACTTGCATGTCCTTGATGGAATAAGAGGTGGAGTTGAAGTGTTCAACCACGCGGCGGTGGGGTGGTGGGTACGGGCGTCCCAGACATGTTCTCTGAAATGATCCACAAGGAGACCATCCTGTCTCCTCAATGCAGAGGAACAGATGCAGTGGACGCAGAGCAATTGATAATAAGGGGTGGCGTTTTTAGAGGAGGTTGGGTGGGAGGAGGTGTAGTCGAGGTAGCTGTGGGAGTCAGTGGGCTTGTAGTCGACGTCCATGGTTAGTCCATCGCCGGAGATGGTGGTGGAGAGGTCCAGGAAGGGGAGGGAAGTGTCTGAGATGGTCCAAGTGAATTTGAGGTTGGGGTGAAAGGTGTTGTTAAAGTTGATGAATTGTTTGACCTCCTCTTGGGAGCATGAGGTAGCGCCAATATCATCATCGATGTAGCAGAGGAACAGATTGAGGGTGGTGCCGGTGTAGCTGTGGAACATGGACTGTTTCTCATAACCGACAAAGAGGCAGGCATAGCTGGGGCCCATGCGGGGGTGCCCATGGCTACTCCTTTGGTTTGGAGGAAGTAGGAGGATTGGAAAGAGAAGTTGTTGAGGGTGAGGACCAGTTCGGCCAGGTGGATGAGGGTGTCAGTGGAAGGGTACTGGTTGGGGCAGTGTGACAGGAAGAAACAGAGAGCTTGGAGGCCTTCGTTGTGGCAGATGGATGTGTAACCTTTTTCACTGTCCATACACCTCCAATTTTGGTGTCATCTGCAAACTTACTAACTATACCTCGTATGTTCACATCCAAATCATTTATATAAATGACGAAAAGTAGTGGACCCTAGAATGATCCTGTGGCACTCCACTGGTCACAGGCCTCCAGTCTGAAAAACAACCCTCCACCACCACCCTCTGTCTTCTACCTTCGAGCCAGTTCTGTATCCAAATAGCTAGTTCTCCCTGTATTCCATGAGATCTAGCCTTGCTAATCAGTCTCACATGGGGAACCTTGTCGAACACCTCAGTGAAGTCCACATAAATCATGCCCACCATTCCTCTTTGTTACTTCTTCAAAAAACTCATTTAAGTGCGTGAGACATGATTTCCCACGCACAAAGCCATGCTAAATATCCCTAATCAGTCTTTGCCTTTCCAAATACATGTACATCCTGACCCTCAGGATTCCCTCCAACAACTCGCCACCACCTTCGTCAGGCTCACCAGTCTATGGTTCTCTGGCTTTTCCTTACCAATTTTCTTAAATAGTGGTACCCACATTAGCCAACCTCCAGTCTTCCAGCACCTCACCTGTGACTATCGATGATACAAATATCTCAGCAAAGGGCCTAGCCATCACTTCCCTGGCTTCCCACAGAGTTCTAGGGTACACCTGATCAGATCCTGAGGTTTTATCCACTTTTATGTATTTCAAGACATCCAGCACTTCCTTCTCTGTAATATAGACATTTTTCAAGATGTTACCATCTATTTTCCCATATTCTATATCATCCATATCCTTCTTCATAGTAAACACTGATGCAAAATGCTCACTTAGTATCTCACCCATCTCCTGTGGCTCCACACAAAGGCCACCTTGTTGATCTTTTAGGGACCCCATTCTCTCCCTAGTTACCCTTTTGTCCTTAATGTTTCATAAAATCCCTTTGGCTTCTCTTTAATTCTATTTGCCAAAGCAATCTCGCATCCCCATTTTGCCCTTCTGATTTCCCTCTTGAGTTTACTCCTGCTGCCTTTATAGAACATAGAACATAGAACATAGAACATAGAAGAATACAGCGCAGTACAGGCCCTTCGGCCCTCGATGTTGCGCCGATCCAAGCCCACCTAACCTACACTAGCCCACCATCCTCCATAAGCCTATCCAATGCCCGGATAGGGAGGGACAGACCACTGTAAACACCGGAGGAAACATCAAAGAAGCGCTTCGCAGGAGGCTCCCAAGCACTGACGATGTCGCCTAGCCAGGGGACGGAACTTTTGCAACAAAAACTTC
>NC_057722.1:68094796-68107360 GCF_004010195.1 Chiloscyllium plagiosum | reverse complement strand
CCTAGGATAAATGCTATCAGGCCCAGGAGACTTATCTATTTTCACCCTTTCCAGAATTTCCAACACCTCTTCTCTACATACCTCAAAGGCATTCATTCTACTTAATTGTGACTCAGTACTCACATTGACAACAATGTCCTGTTCCTGATTGAATACTGATGAAAAGTATTCATTCAGTGTCTCCACAATCTCTTCAGCCTCCATACGCAACTTCCCACTACTATCCTTGACTGGACCTATTCCTACCCTAGTCATTCTTTTATTCCTGACATACCTATAGAAAGCCTTAGGGTTTTCCCTAATCCTACCAACAAAGGACCTTTCATGACCCCTCCTTGCTGCTCTTAGCTCTCTCTTCAGGTCCTTCCTGGCTACCTTATACTCTTCCAAGGATTCACTCGATCAATCTACACCTGACATATGCTTCTTTCTTTTTCTAAACCAAACCCTCAATTTCTCTAGTCATCCAGCATTCCCTGTACCTACCAGCCTTTCCTTTCACCCTAACAGGAACATACTGTCTCTGGACTCTTGTAATCTCATTTTTGAAGGCTTCCCATTTTCCCTTTACTCTCCGATCTGCTCCTAATCAGCTTTTGAAAGCTCTTACCTAATACCATCAAAATTCCTCCAATTTACAACTTCAACTTTTGATCCACTCTGGCCTTTTCTATCACTATTTTAAATCTAATAGATTTATGGTCGCTGGCCCCAAAGTGCTCCCCCACTGACACCTCAATCACCTGCCCTGCCTTATTTCCCAAGAGTAGGTGTCATTTTGCACCTTCGCTCATAAGTACATCCACATACTGACTCAGAAAGTTTTCTTGTGTGAGGATTGCAATGATTTGTAAAGCCCTTGCATTAGGTTTGGGAAAGCCAAACAGGTTTTTCACTCTGAAACGAACACTGAGAATGTTGGAGAATGTCAGCAGATCTGGCAGCAACTGTGCAGAGAGAAACAGGGCTATAAAATCTTGTCTGGCTCTCCTTCTGAACTTCAGAGGAATTTCCACCACCTGGTTCTCCCAGAGTATCATGAGCAACAAATTAGAGATAGCTCTTTAGCAAGCTGACATGGCCCTATTGATTTAATTTGATTTGAATACTTATTGTCACATGTACCAGGGGACAGTGAAAAGTTTTGTTTTGCATGCAGTACGGGCAAAGTACATTAGGGTAATAGCATAGAGCGAGGGATACAATGTTACAGCTACTGAGGAGGAGCACAGAGAGCGAGATCAACATTAAGTTTAAGATTTGACAGGTCCATTCATAAATCTAATAACAGCAGGGAAGAAGCTGTTCTTGAATCTATTCGTACGTGTACACAAACTTTTATATTTTCTGCCCAGCGGAAGAGGGTGGATGAGAGTATAACCTGGATGGGAGGGGTCTTTGATTATGTTGGCTGCAGGAAGTATAGATGGAGTTAATGGATGGAAGGCTGCTTTGCGTGATGGACTGGGTTGTGTTCACAACTCTCTAGTTTCTTGCGGTATTGGGAAGAGTAGTTGCCAAACTGAGGGAGTTGGGCAGCAGTGCATGGCAGTGGTGGCACAAAGTAGCGGGGTGGCCGTGCCAATTTCTCAACAGCTCACGTGCTGTGCCAGCGCTTGGACAAGAGGCCTGCGGCTGGAGAATTCACATTCCTGGACAGCCCGTGAGATTTCTTTTGATTTGACTGTGATAGTGTGATGCCCCACATGGTCAAGCAGCTCTTTGCCACTCACTGCCCAGGCTCAGGCAACAGGAGTGGCCACGTGGGCAAAATACAAGTGCCCAGCGCCTGTGAAACCAGAGGCAATCCTGAGTTGGGCAGGAAAAAATAAATTTAAAAGAAACAAAAACAATTGCAGATTGGGCTTTAGGACATCCAGATTTTTAGCCAGAAAGTCCCTTAGCCCTGTCAAGACAGAACATTCGTTAACTGCATCATTACAATGATTGCAGTCTATTCATGAGTTCTTTGTGCAAAAGCAAATTGTACTCTTCGCAAGTGAGCTAACGTGTAAATCTGAAATCTCCGCCGTATTTTAAGAAACCAGTAATTGCTCAAGCCTGACATAGAAAGATGATTGGAAAAGTAGCCATCAATAGCTTTTCAATGGAGGCCTGGATTGCTAGAAAACTGATAATAGTCTTTGTGTTCACCATTGTCTTTGTCTCCACCAACAGGTTGATTCCAGACAGTTCTCCTGCTGAGATCTGAGGCCTTGCTGAACCTTAAGAGCTCCCCATTTTCAACTCCATCAAAGTGAAGGAAATGTGAGGATTGTTAACTGCTCAGGTCGTAGCACTTGCCCAGACAACCAGAGTTCAGGAATTCTCTGGAACAGATTGAGGTCATTTTCATCCTCCTCTATTCTCTTAATGCTTTTCTCTATTAATCAGAGCTTTCAGTTCAGACTGGTCTTCAGCTTCCTTCCAATCCGGGATAAGCCTGTCATTTCTCGCTATTATTTACTTTAATGGACTTTGGCTGATCCCCGATGAAGCTTTGGATCAGAAAATAATAAGGCTGGAGAGTAATGGGCACAGACTTGGGCATGAGCTTGGCTGCAGATTAACCGTGGCAGATGGGCTTTATTGCGGTTTCCTGTGTGCAGAGTGTTGATTGAGGAGGCATAATGAGAGAGGTGGTGTCTACATAATGCCTTTAGTCACCTCCTTCCACCTCACGTCCAAACAGCCCCATTTTTCTAATTCTTTGAGTTGTGAAATTTTAGGAAGTCAGAGCACAAGCACAAGCACAAAAGCAACTGTAAATAACCATGA
This sequence comes from Chiloscyllium plagiosum, assembly GCF_004010195.1. Taxonomy (NCBI): domain Eukaryota; kingdom Metazoa; phylum Chordata; class Chondrichthyes; order Orectolobiformes; family Hemiscylliidae; genus Chiloscyllium; species Chiloscyllium plagiosum. Next base: position 68,104,582 of record NC_057722.1, on the reverse strand, counting down.
ATGTTAATCCAGTGCTAATTGGTTCCTGTCCTATTATGTGTGTGCACTTTTCAGAACTACCTAATCTATCGAGTGAAATAAAAGTATAGACCAACTGGACCATCTAATAGTTTTTCACAGCATTAAGATGTAGAGAAGGTTATTACAACTTTGAAATACTTTTTTTTTCTCTCAGACACAGTCTAAACATCAACCTGAAGTCTACAGTGCAAGCATTTACAATGCTCTCAAATCTCAAATGCAGCTTTAAGGTGGAGTGAATTCTTAACTCAGTTAAAAAGATCTTAAAAATCACATATTGTATGTAAACGTGTGTGTGTGTGTCTATGATACAGCACTCCCTTTATAACTAGTTAATTTGAAAGTAGCACTTAATACCTTTCTTTCCAAATGGATTAAATCACAAGTATTGATTCCATTCTTTCTTCTGTCCTTAGCCATCTTATTTAATGCTTTCATCAGAGCAACCCTTTTGTCATCAATACATTGCACTGCTTCCTACAGAAGTGTCCAGGTCAAGTTTGTATACAGGCGTTTTGAATTTTCTCTGACAGTCTTCACTTTGCCACAGTTTGAAAGTTTCCACACACAGCCACACAGGCCAGCAGCACTAATTATCCCCCTCCTTTGAACACTATTATCAGCTTTTTTTCTCTTTCCCAAACTTCTTTCATTTTGCTGTTGTCAGCTGATGAATGGGAATCTAACCACCATATCAAGGCGACTTGAATGCTTAGCAACTGAGGACCACATTTTAATTCCAACTTTGCCTCTTGTGTTAACTAATGGAAAGTGACTATGTTAAGGCAGCCAGGAGAGTTGTTTGTCACCTCTGAAATGCAAACAAAACTATATTGTTTCCTATTGTATTTGTGGTGATTGATGTTAAGATCTACAATAACATCATTCATTTTCCCTTGTGTTTTAGCAGTATTGATGTCATAGCTTTTCATGCTTTGTCAAGCATCTTAGAAGACTATGGTACGTGTCTCCCTTTTTATCTCCTCACAGTCTGGAGATTCTATGGTTTGCTATCTTAACAACTTGTGAAATTTAATGATTCCAGCGTCTGGTCTGTCAAGGAATAATTTAATGAGAAGCTGCAGCACATAAAGGCTACAGTGTAATGCAATGACACGTTTACAGAATTCCTAAAAGAACGAGAGTTGGAAAGTATGCAAAGAGCAGGATGTGATTTTTAAATGAGATTGGGCATGTTTTTAAAATCACTTTTCTTTCACACACAGTCAGTAAAAAGAAATGCTTCTATACTTCTGTGCATAGGTACTTCCACACAGATGTTGTCCCCAGGGGCAGAGACAGTAGGATTCACATTCAAAAGAATGCTTTCAAACAAACTTTAACCAAGAGCAGGTTACTTGGAAAATCATATAGTTATCTTATTCATGGCGTTTTTTGCAGTCAATTAAGTATGATAACAATCATGATTTTTCAGTGAATGTCCCTCTCAGCCCTTTTCACACTTTTTGTTTAAAGAGAGAAAGGCTTGCTTTGGGTAGTGTATGTGACTCAGAATACTTCCATATCACTTCACAGCCAATGAAGTGTTATTTGAAGTGCAGTCGCCATTATAGTGCTCATTTTTTAATAAATTGAAAACTGCTAAAATTGAAAATTGCTAAAAATTGTAAACTGTAACACCCTTTTATTCCAAAGCCATAGAGACGACTGAGTGAGTCAGAATGGTGCTGCCCCCTGGTGTACCTTTCACCTGATTGGGCAAAGAGAAATCAAAGGTACCCTCTACCGATTCGCAAACCAGATTTGTTCTTTATTCATTAATGGGATGTGGCATCACTGTCTAGGCCAGTGTCTATTGCCCATCCTGAATTGCCCAGGGGGCAATTAAAAGTCAGCTACATTGCTGTGGGTTTGAAGTCACATGTAGGCCAGACCAGGTAAGGATAGCAGATCCTGATGAAGGGCTTATGCCCAAAACATCGATTCTCCTGTTCGTCAGATGCTGCCTGACCTGCTATGCTTTTCCAGCACCACATTCTCAACTCTGATCGCCAGTCCTCACTTTTTCCCAAGGATTTCAGATTGTCTTCTCTAAGGGACATTACTGAATCGGATCGGTCATTCCTGACAATGGATTCGTGGTTACCATTAGGTTCATATTTCCCAGATTATTACTGAATTCAAATTCGACCATCTGCCGTGGTGGGATTCGAACCCATGTCACCAAAGCATTACTTTGGTTTCTGGAATAATAGTCTAGCGATAATGCAACTAGGCCACCACCTACCCTATTGAGAAGCCTTAATGTATGCAAACAAAAGGGATCTAATACTTGCTTAAGGCTCCTCATTACCAACATTGCTTTCTCCTGTGGGAACCATTGGCATTGCAGGGAAAGCAAGCATTATGAACACCAGCAATAAAGAAAGTCAAGGATCTTACCCCAGTGTAAAGTTAAAGCATCCTTTCCAATAGAAATAATGGGAGGGCTATAATGAGGGCTGCTGTCATGCTGCAACTAACTTATATTGTTATGCAACATTGAGAAGTACATGACCGCATCAGAAATCAAAGCAGGAGTTGGTCATTCAGTAAGTCAAGCTCTCTCCATTTTCTACTTCAAAACCATTTTACCCCATTATCCCTTGATACTTTTAACACATAGAAATCTATTAATCTCAGTCATGAAATATTCAGTGGCTCAACCTCCATGAAACTCTGGTGCAGGGAATTGAAAGATCTATCATCCTTGAGTGAAGGAATTTATCCTCATTTCTGTTCAAGTGGCTTGCCATTCATTCTGAAACTGTGTCCCCTGGTTCAAGACTGAAACACAGGAAACTTTCTTCCTGTATCTACTCTATGAATCTCGGTGTTATGGTTAATGTCATGCACAGACCAGATGAGGATTCAGATTTTCAGATTCATTTTAGATTTAGTGAAGCAATCACAGAGAGAGAGAGAGACTCTGTCTTACACAGGCTAAACAGAACTCTGTCTGATACAGGTAGTTCTTCGATAACCCGATGGTTGTGTTCATGCGCAACCCTGCAATATAGAAAAACCACACTTGGTGATGTAATCGCGTTACAGCTAACACACGTTTTAAAAGTTCGCGCTTTAGAAACAATTCATCAATCATATGATAGTGAATTCACACTAATGAAACACATATTATAGCAGAACGACCTGTACTCTTTGTCCAGCTCTATCCAACTCCATCTCACCTCTGTCAGATACATACTGAAAACTATTAACTTTTATCCCCTTGTAAGCAAGTGCACATATATTGTTTACATTTCCTTGTTGAGTCATAAACAGAAAGCTTCTATATTACATCTTTCTCTTATCCTGATATCAGGAGCCCATTTATACTCTGTAATCTGCTCCCAAAGCTGATACAGACCTCATGTATCCAGAGTTCCTCCCCAGTCATTATGAACCCTTCGGGTGTTCAAGATTCATGCCCTGCTGAAATGTGCCTTTTGACACTACTCCTCTTACTCCTCTCGAAACCCCTTTTTAAAGATATTTTCTAATCAAGCATGTCCAGAAAGGTTTCCACTTATCTCGACAGCATCTTCATTTTACAGCGCCCTAGGTTCCAACGAAGACTTGTATCAGACTTGAAACATTAACTCTCCACAGAGGTTACCAGACATGCTGAGTTTATCCAGCACTTCTTGTTCTTAATTACAGTCTACTGGTTGGCAATCACAACATTTATCAGGTCTTTCTCTGGTGGAGATTTACACTGTCATTGTGGCAGGTTTGTTAGTTGAGCAGGGGGGTGCCTCTCTCTCAACGTCGGCAAAACGAAAGAACTGATCATTGACTAGAGTAAGAAAGGAGTAGAAAATGCCCTTATCTGCGTCAATGGAACTGAGGACAAGAGGGTGGAGAGTGTTAAGTTCCTTGGAATGACAATAGCTGACAACCCACCCTGGTCTTCCCATGTAGTTACGATGGTCAAGAAGGCACAACAACGCCTCTTCTTCCTAAAGTGGCTCAGAAATTTTGGCATGTCCACAAAGACCCTCACTTCTACAAATGTACCATTGAAAGCATACAGTCTGGGTGCATAACACAGATGCATTCTTGATAAAGGGCTTATGTCCGAAACATCGACTCCCCAGCTCCAGCTCCAGCCTGACCTGCTGTGCTTTTTCCAGCACCACACTTTTCAACTCGAGTGCATGACTTAAAGGCCTGGTATGGCAACTGCACTGCTAAGGATTGCAGGAAACTACAGAAGCTGGTGTGTCCAGCCCAGACCATCACGAGAGCCAACCTCCCATCCATGGATCCCACTTACATGGCTAGCTGCCACGGAAACGCTGCCAACATCATCAAAGACCCTTCACATCCAGGTAATGATCTCCTACTGCTTTTTCTATCAGGCAGAAGATACAGAAACCTGAACACATGCACCAGCAGGTTCAGGGACAGCTTCTTCTCAGCTGTTATTAAACTGATGAATGGACTCTCTCGCCTTAAATAATGCTGACTTTGCCATTGTTCATCTCTCATGTACACCCTGTGTAACATTATCTGTATGCCTCTGTCTAAGTCTTTTTGTTCTGTACATCCTTGCTAACTATGATCTGCCTGTACTGCTCCCAAACAAAGTTTTTCACTGTACTTTGGTACACATGACAATAAATAAATCAATCAAGCAAAGAAGGAAGACTTATTAGCAAAATACATAGCAGAGATCTGCAGGAAAGAAACTGATTATGGTCATGTGAGCTAAACAAAGAGTTTTAGCGTGGAAAGATTCACTGGGGTTTGGTTATTGTGGAAATAAAAGGTTTGAACTTTTCTGTCTAGTATGTGTATTGAGGTTATTTCTAATCGTTGTTGCAGAGGGTTTCTTCCCTTTGTGTTTTAAATATTTATGGTCTTTCATTAAAAGGATACCGGCAGCCTCCTGTGAATATGATCAGTGATTGAGGTCCACGGTAAACAAAAGGAAAAATCAAAATTATGTTCTATTAATGCAGATCTCGCTCTGGGATTTGACTCATCCCATGTTACTATCAGCTGGGATCATAAGAGATATAATATGTCACATGGATGATGAATGGATACACAGGGAGATGGACAAGCAATTGGACCAAGAGGAGGATACAGTTTTAAAATGTTGACAAACATAAATTTAGCCAAAAATGTGAATTTTCCTTGGACTCTATTCATTTCTTGGGATGCATTGTCAACAAGAACTGAATAAAAAAGGAGTGGGGAGGGGGTCCTACTATGAAAGTGATTCAAGATGTGCATTGATTTCTGACCACAGAAAACCAATTGGTGGCATTTTTGTTTCATTTGGCAACAACTGAATGCTTGAAGCAACTATCCAAGGAGACGCAAGAATTTATTGTACTTGGACCAGGAGGATGCTTCCCAGAAGATCAAGGTCATGCTGATGACCTGGCCCATGAGGATCCATCCCTTCCAACCAGCGAGGCTGCTGATACATTACCTACAGGCATAGCAGCAGATGGGTACCAGAAAGCAGTGTATTGTACCTCAAGCGCATTGTCAGGCACACAATGCAGTTGCAGTGAAGGAGAGAGTGTGAGGTGTTTTCAGACTTCATCCTTAGCTTGCAAGTTCTCATAAAGAGAGACCATAAACCATTGGCCTTGCTATAAATGAGAAAGAATTATCACAGATTTCTCTACAGATACCTACGGGAATGGGCATCCCTGGCTGGCCACCTATCCCTATCTCACCAATCTGCTACTTTCCCCACCCCACCCCACTTCCCCCCTCCCCCCTTTATCTGTAGCTCCCCCTAACCCCACATCCATCCTGAAACATTGACTTCTCCACCTCCTGATGCTGCCTGGCGCTGTGTTCTTCCAGCCTCCTGTTTGTTTGTTTTGGATTCAAGCATCTGCGGTTTTTTTTGTTTCTAGGCCAGCAATGTATTTCCCACCCCAAGCTGCTTGCTAGGCCATTTCAGAGCGCAGTTAAGAGTCAACCAGGTCACTGTGAGTCTGGAGTCACATGTCAGCCAGACCAGGTGAAGATAGTCATCGGTAGTTGCTAATTACAGATTTTTCTGTTCTTGAATTCAAATTCCACCATGTGGCAGGATTCAAACCCAGGTAGACAGAACATTAACTATGTCTTGGATGAATAGTCTGATGATAATACCACAAGACCTTCATCTCCCTCAACTCATGAGGGTTGCCTACAAGACCAAATAGTGCTGGAAAAAACAATGGCAGATGTATTTTTAAGGAGGTTTACCAACAGTCTTACAATATTTGAGCAAGAATTCATTGGTGAAGTCAAGGCAGAATCTGGGACCTGTGAGTTTCAGCCTAATTAGGACTAACATTACACATAGGGCTGCTGCTGCTGGGGGCCGATGACAATAGGACCGTAGCTAATCCTATACTGCTTGTGTCCACTTTCCTGCCCTTTCTCACAACCTAGATTCCCCAACTGATCAAGAAACTATCATTCTCAGCCTCAGGTATACACAAGGACTCTGCCCCCCACAGCTGTCGGGGGCACAAAGTTCCAAAGCCTCACAACCCTCTGAGAAAAGAAATTTCCCTTTGTCTCAGTCTTAAATTCGTACCCTTTAATTCGGACCCTATAGCCTCTGGTCCAAGGTTCTCCCATGAGAGGAAGCCTCCTCTCAGCGTTTCTTCCATCAAGCAGCAATACATGCTGCTGAATCAGCAATGCCCACCTCCTGTTAAAGAATAAAGAATAAATTTGGCACCACTAGCTAGGCCAGCCAGCATGTATTGTCCATCCCTAATTACCCAGAGGGCAGTTAAGAGTCAACCACATTGCTGTGGGTCTGGAGTCACATGTAGGCCAGGTGCTGATCCCTGTGGAATCCCATTGGTCACAGGGTTTCAGGCTGAAAAAGAATCCCTTCTCCCCACTTCCTGTTTCCTGCCCATGAGCCAATATTCTATCCACGCTAATATGTTACCTCCAGCATCATGGGTTCTTACCACATGACTGAAGATACTTTGTTGAATATCTTGTGGAAGTCCGATACAACACATCTACTGGTTCCCATTCTGGTTGAGACCTGCTTCAAAACCTAAATAAGTTAGATATGATTTCTCTTTCATAAAGGCAGACTGACTCTGCTTGATTAGATTATGATTTTCCAAATGGTCTGTTCTTACTTCCTTAATAACTGATTTCAATACTTTTCTTGCAAGGTGTGAAGATAATCAGCCCATAGTTACCCTGTAGTTAGTATAGGGCTTGAACATCTTCTCCCATGGTCCTTATCCTATCTCCACATGCCGGGCCTTGTCATCACATGGGCTGCTACCACAAAAACTCATTGACATCCACTAACGGTCCTCTTCGTGTAGTTATTCTTTCCCCCAGGCTGACCTGTTATAAATTCCTTTGTCTACTCAAGTGTCCTTCTCTCCTCTGGGCTGCATCTTCACCTTTGTTTGCTCTTGCCCCTCTCCAACCCCAGCTCTGGCATATGTACCAACCTTTCCCAAGCTATAGTCAGTTCTGAAGAAGGGTCGCTGGACGTGAAGCATCAACTCTATATCAATTTCTACACATGCTGGTCAGTTGGTCCAGCAATTTCTGCTTTTGTTATAGTTAGCCACGTCTTGGCTCCTTCCCGTTTTGAATAGGGGTGTTTGTAGGTTTGGAGTCACGTGTAGGCCAGACCAGATAAGGACAGCAGTTTCCTTCCCTAAACGACCTTAGTGAACCAGATGAGTTTTAATGACAATTAATAATGGTTTCATAAGCATGCTTATACCTTTAATTTCAGAGGATTGAAATCTGCCATGGTGGTACATGAATCAGGGTCCCCAGAACTCTCAGATGCTGGCTGCACTTTGTGCAAACATACTGCCTGGACAATGACTGATGGGAGAGAAGCGAACAGTCACAAAACAGGAAACAGAGGCCCAGGCCATCATTTGCAGTTATTTGGATCTCTGGATTAATCGATTAGCATTTAACATTTTTCATCCATTTCTCTGGGGAGGTGACGGCCTAGTGGGTATCATCGCTAGACAGGAGTCCCAGGTAATGTTTTAGAGGCATGGATTCGGGTACCACCATAACAGATGATGGGATTTCCACCCAATTTTTTAAAAAATCCGAAATTAAGGGCCTGATGATGACCACGAAGCCATTGTCAGGAAAAACCCATCTGGTTCACTAATGGAAGCAGTAGAGGCAGCCTCATTAAATATATTCAACACACAGTTGGATGGATTTTTGCATGGTAGGGGAATTAAGGGTTATGGAGGTAAAGCAGATAGGAGGAGCTGAGATGATGGATAGATCAGCCATTATCTAAATGTATAGCAGAACAGGCTTGATGGGCCAAATGGCCTACTCCTGCTTCTCACACTATGAAACTATATCCCTGCAGGGAAAGGAACCTGCCCTGTGGGCAAGTAGGAATGGGCAATAAATGCTGGCCTTGACAATGATGCACTCATCTCAAGAATAAATAAAAGAAATTAGGCAATTGCCTCCCTTATCCAACAGTAATGAAGTCTGATATAGGAATGCAACTGGATGAATGACTACACACTGACCTCGGCATGTCAAGGGCAAACACAACCCTGCTGGCCTTGGAAAGTAATGTGCACCATTTACAAAATATGCTGCAGCAGCTCATCAAAACCCCTCTAACAGCAACTTCCATCACCCAGAGGGATGAGGGCAGCAGATGTGTAGGTGTAACTCCACCACATTTAGGATTCTGTCCAAATGCCATCCTGGAATTATATCACTGTGCTTCTACTAGGTGAAGCAAATGGTGCTTCCAAACGCAATGTAGGCTGAATCTGCAGATTTATTCCTGCAAAATTATTAATCTGGAGCAAATTCCTTCAATATCATGTGTGAAACTCAAAGCATCTGGACCACATATGACATTCTAGGAAAAATATTGATCTTTGCGCGAGGGCATGAGTTCTCTGAAACAGATACAGAGGTAGATTTCTGTCTTTTTATTGTTAGTTCTTTTCAATCATTCAGTCCTCCTGCATTTCAGAATTAATCCAATGATCCCTCTAATAGCCTTTTGTGAGATTCCATGTTAGATTAAAACATGACTTTCTCATCAATTTCTCTGCCTTCAAATATCTGTGGGAGCCTATTGTGAATATTTGTTGATGCACATTCCATTTCCTCTCCTATTTCAGTCCCTGTTCCTTGATTCGGTTATTGATGTCTCTGTGTTGATGTCTATCAGATGTAAAAAGTCTCAGATGAAAGAAGTCATGCTGATCAATGCGAATTCCTTCTACAAGACATCTTACTTTGTCAAATTCTCCTCTTCAAAGCTATTTACTTCAGAAATACTTGTAAGTTGTTGATGTTATGTAAAAGCAATATCATCTGTATTTTAATGCAAACCATTGTATTAATTAAGTACTGAATATATAATTACTTCAGAGTTAACACAACATTTCCCAAATATGGAAGGGTCAGTTGTAAGTTTGGTGCAAAGAGCATTGTATAAGAAAAAGGCAACAAGATGCTTCCTATAATTTCCTGCACATGATCACCCCTATTACAATGATGTCCTTAAGTTCTTCCTGAAAGTTAATCAATGCACCATAATAGATCTCCATGTTTGTTCTGAGTTTAGAAGACTGAGAGGGGATCTGATTGAGACGTATAAGATTATTAAAGGATTGGACACTCTGGAGGCAGGAAACATGTTTCCGCTGATGGGTGAGTCCCGAACCAGAGGACACAGCTTGAAAATAAGGGGTAGGCCATTTAAGACAGAGATGAGGAGAAACGTCTTCACCCAGAGAGTGGTGG